>NC_056729.1:1937630274-1937882774 GCF_019279795.1 Protopterus annectens | reverse complement strand
CAAGTCTCCATAGAAACTCATTAGCAAGGTTAGCCAATGAAGTTGTCCAACTCTAAGGGGTCCTTGCTAAGACATATATCAAGGATATGTACCACAACTGCAGGGTGCATAACTATCTAAAATGACAATTAACTCCCATGGTAGTTGAAAACTCACCCAGTACATTAACACAATAGAAATCATTTCACGAGTACACCGAACCATTGGAACATAGGAACATATTAAGCAAGCAATCTCTGGGACCATAAGATGCCTGACCATAAACACCTTTAAGCAGGCCCTTTTCGAACACTTAATAGTGCTCACCTCCCAAAACTGACCAGGGCTGTACATGATAACTCTGGTATAAATTTTGGTCTATCTAACCAGTCATCAAGGCTAGCCTTAAACATAGCCAACGTTCTACATTGTTTGACCTGTAAAGGCAACTTATTCCACAGGCTATGAGTATGTTGAATTAAGAAACTATCTCTCCAATTAATCTTGTTTATTTGTTGATGTAGATGTAGGCCCTTAGTGTGCATGTTTGTAGACCCACTGGTTTTGCAAAGAAATAGGAGGTCAAATAGGAACGGGCCTTGCATAGCTCAAGACGTCAGACACAGGTCAGCGCGCGGCAACCTGTAGGCTACTGGGTAAAAGAAGAGACGTTAATCAACTGGGGTAGTTGAAAGACGTAAGACCTTTTATTTTCTTAGTTAAAAATCTTTGAGGCATTTCCAATTGAGTGATTTACTTGGATTTGTACATACCAAAGGGTCATTGTATTCAATGATGGGTCTAAAAAGGAAAGACTACAGCAATATGATGACTTATTTGGACTTTGAAGATATTCTCTTGCAAATCAAACAGACCAGGTTGAAGAATTTCCTTGCTATGTTGTAAACATGATGATGAAACGAGACATAGAGAGACAGAGAGAGTTATCCACATAAGTACCCAGGTCTTTTATGGCCATTTCTGTCTGAAGAGGAGTACCATTTATAACATATGAGGTGGGAGCAACTTCTCTGCCAACTACTAGAATAAAACCATTCACTTAAATGCCATCATTTTTGCCCTTTGTATGTATTTCTATGTTGTATTTATCTGTTTTGGATTAGCTTGGGGGTTGGACTGGGAGTATAGGATCTCAATAGTGCTAGGTGACGCCATACCTACATTTTGTTAGACAGTGCCTAACTCACTGACATAATCTATGCAATGATAAAAGAAATGTCTCTTTTCAAGGGAAAGGAACACATGGTGGGTGGAGGAATGAAAACCCCTGCATTGATTTAAAACCTTGCATGTGTCAATTATATTCTTCAAACCAGAGCATTGACCAGGTAGGCCATAGAATAATACAAAGGTAAGGTGTCGATCAAACACATTTCAAGACAATGGAACATGTGATAATAAGAATAGTGACAATAAGAAAGAATAGTGACATACACCTGAACAGATATGAACCTATGCTTGGGTGACTCATATTCACTGAACTAGAGCAGTAACCACGGTTGCCACTAAAGAACTCAGAGGCAAAGCAAAAAAAATATATATACTGTAGGAGAATGGAATACAGTTGCATGAAAAAGCATAATGTTGTAATACAATATAGCACCCCAGGGGATTAGAATCCTGCACCCGTACACTGCGAATGGACTCATCACATCATGAATACATTGAATCAAAGGAGTCATTACTTTACTGCATTTCCTTATTGCTTGATAATATGCATCAAAGCTCATCTCAGTCGTGCAACTGCTGCCAAAATCCTTTGCTTATGTCAAGGACTTTTTTCTTCAGTTCTGCCATTGGTCAAGAAGTGTTGTTTATCTAAGGTTGCATACAGGCACTGATGTTGCTCTCTGTGAACTGTTGCGCAATGTATTACCAGATTAAAGGCTGAAAATGGGAGTGTAAGACAGAGATGAAAAGGTAATGCAAGCAGAGGACAGAACAAAAAGTGAGCAAATGAGGACCAAACAGGACAGAGGTGGGATAGAACCATACCTCTCAACTTCTTAGCTTAATGCTGTTGTTGACCTACAACAAATAATTGTAATTGATGATGACACAGTACTCGTCAAGTATTTTGAGTACTTTCTATGGTAGTTCATGTTTTGAGTGCCAATTTTGAACCAATAGGAGACAGAGGTAGATTATTTAAAGTGTTTTCTATGTGAAAAGTAATGGATTCTGATGAAGTCTCGAGTGTAGAGATGAAAGCGCGCTAAATCAATTTGTATTTTTATTTTTATTCTTACTTTTATTCTTTGGCATTGATGTTTTTGTACGTATCGTGGTCTCATTCTGCACATTTGGAATAAAGTGTTTTAGCTGGTTCCGAGTGTTCACAGTGGAAATATTACAAGAGGACAGCCTTTATTGCTACCAGGCAGCGTATTTTTGGTTCTTGGTTGCTATTCCACCCTTTCACAGACTGGAATTAATTGTAATTATTTACTAACAGTAATTGAAAAAGCTTTTTCAACCAAGTACAATCTTTGGGCTAAACAATTGTAGCCAATCATGTCTACATTACAAAAATATCTGGAAGTTGTGAGCTATACATAAGAATATTTTTTGTGGGACAGGTGACTTTTTTGAGAAGGGAAAGTTTGTGGAAGTAAGAGGTAAGTAAAAGGGAGAGGGGGTGGCACAGGGACAGACAGACATGCCTGACAGGATGTGGAGAAACACAATGAGAAAGAAAGATACATGGTGAAGGGGACATCTGGCAAACAGAGGGAAGACAATGGAGCATTGTACAACACACAGGGATGGGCATAGAGAATATAAATTTATTTGATGACAACTGTCTGATACTGTTAAAAGATACTAAGTTTCTACAGGAAGTATTAAGGGTCCTTTAAACTGTACAAGATGAGTCATATCTTCATTGTCCCCAAAAATCAATGCTCATGAGTGTAGGAGGGGAAGGGAAAATCAGATATGTTGCCATACTCAAAAGGAGAACTATATAATTTAGGGATTAAGGCTTTCCCACACTTGAAGAGATAGAGGCTAACATTTGGACAGAACTGATTAACCAGGCTAAGTGAATGTTGGATAAATTGTTCTGGAAATGTGAGATTAGTAGGGTAGAACTAAAGCCATACATGCAATGATTTTGCCATTAGCTATGTATTTAATGAGGCATGCTGTGGTGGAGTTGTGACACAGATGTATTTGTGGTGTAGAGGAGGATTTTTGTATTTATTTAAATCCATTTATCATGGAAGAATACTATAAAAATTACCAATTCCAGGCGCAGATCAGAATGCTAAGCAAACTGAATTATGGGGATCAGTCAGAAGGGGTGATAAGAAATGTAATTTTTCAAAGATATGTGGTAGCAACGCAGAAAATAAGGATGAAAGAGATGTCATTGCAGTGAGTTAAGTGAGAAGCAAAATATATAAGGGTCTGACCACAGTATGCAATGTGGAAAAAGAGATGTTGAAAGCAATAGAAAAAGAGAGTGCATGGAGACACAATTCAGTTAGAATGTGAGAGACAAAAGTTAAGGGGTTTGATCCAGGGGCAGAAAGTCAGTTAGTGGGCAGAAAGGTGTAAGTAATGGGAAAAGAAAGAAGGGTGTAAAATACTGAATGTGTTTAAAAATGTAAGCCAGAGGCAATTTTTGAACTGGCAAGGGGTAAGGCGATTATTTGCTTTGAAAGAAGGGAACTGAGCAATCTATGAAATGGAGATTCATTATATGAGGAGGCAATATGAAGAAAAAGGTAGAAAAGAAATCATCTGGGAGGAAAGAGAAAACAATAAACAAAAAAGAATGTCTTAAGGTGCAAAAAATGGAGGATAGGGGTTATGCAAGGGAACAAAGGTTTAAAGGGGTCAATGACAGAATGAAAAGTTACAAGACAGATGAGTCTAAAGTAGTGATGTGTGAAGGAAGGATAGCATTTGAGATGAATGTAAGATGATATTGCAGGTGGCAAAAAACTTCGGGTAAGATTGCAGCTCCCTAAAGCATGTGCTTCATATGTTATATAGGACACAACAAAAGATAAACGTTGACAGTGGGAGTGGGTGATCTGCTGGCAGTCTGTGGTGGATGGACATAATTGTTTGCATGTGCAGTGATACTGCAGGAATGTTAACCCTAAGGAGAGGCAGCAGCAATGAATGTGGAGTGAGATATATGGACGGACCCCAGAGGAATCCTACTTATGCAGTTTATTTAGGATGGGGGAAGGGGTCATAAATGGGACATAATGGAGAGGGTGATTTAGGGTTCCTCACAAGAGTAGCAAATAGATAGTACCAAGATGGAAAGAAGGTGTAGTGGATGAATTAAGATGAAAAAGAGTAAATAGTTGGATTTCAAAATATGAAGCAGTAAAAGAAGGAAGGGTTTGGGGAACATGTTGAGGGTGATTTGTTGTGTTCAAGGACAGAGGCAGGATATGTTAGAATGAGTAAGGCTCTTCTCTGGGATACTAGTATAAGGCATTAAATGAAATAATGGAATAATGTGTAGTTTATTTTTCAGTGAGTATCTGGAAATGCTGATATGTCACAGAATATTTGGTCTTGCTAAACTCTGAGATTAAAACATTTCTGTAATAATGGCTCTGTAAATTCATGAGAATATTAAGAGATGATAGCTACACACGTGGTTCATTTTTTCACCATCTTTTTATTCGTGTAATAGCATAAATAGTATAGTTCTTATTTTATGAGTCACCTGACAATATTACATAAAGATGTAACTATATCTCTGAAGATAGATGGACATTTGTAGTATGGCTTCTGTTCTGAACTTTATGTTTGTATGTAAATGGTATTTTGTGAATCTTATAAAATTATTTAGAAAAAAATAATAAGATTATATTTTGTGCACTTACAGCATAGACACTGGCATATACAATTATTACATCACAAGCCTGCATTTTATCAGCTATGTTTTTTTTTCCTGTGTACTTTTCACCCCATACCTGCTGACCATTGGGCTTACCTTGGTCAGACTAGTGAGAACTTTTTCCACATACCGAAAATCCTATGATGGGCAAAATTGCCTTCTGTAAGGCCTGTGATTCAGGTAGCCATGAAAGTGGCTTTATACCATTGCTCATTTCCAGGAAATGGCAACATATTTTATAGGTCCTAATTTCTCTCCTGGGCAGGTAACATGTGTCATAGATCAGCACAGGGGCAATTATGCCTTCTGATAGCAAATGTCCACTCCTGTTTACCATTATAAGGACTATCACAACTATACCTTGATACTTAAACACTTGTCCCAAGATTGTGCCTTGTGTCATCATCCCTCTTTCAAGGCCTATGACATTAGATAGTTCCCCAGTCATTCCCTCACACCTGGGTAAGAATGCCCATATTCACCACACAAGTTCCAACAAATACTGAAGCTAGGTACTTGGAGTCATAGTCGGGAATGTATCTCTCTATGCCAAAGCAGATGGTTATCATCTGTAATTCATCATAAAACCCTGACATACATTTACAGAATCACTTTAGGTAAAATATGACAGCTATGCTTAAACAACATAACCAAAACTTTTATTTTAGTTTTAAGCAATTCTTGTCTGGTTCATACTTTTGCCTCTCTAGGGATATCATTTTGATATATATCTTACCCTGCAAGTTAATGGTTTTAGTGCATTTTTCTCTTAAACCTGATAGCAAAAATTAATATACAATTGTATGCTCTGAGAAACAATCTATAGATTATGTAGCATCTGTAAATGAAATAAATAACTCGACAGATAAATAAACAAATACATACATCAATTAATAAAATAAATATATATTTATCATTAGTAGTCCAATGACAGTGCCTGTCTAATATACACTTTATTTCTATGAGCTCTTTAAAATGCATGTTGAATGCCTGGTTTGTATTTGCCATCTGGTTGTGTAATTTTAATGTCTTCTGACTGCATCATTTACTGTTTGAGTTTAAGAAAAATAAAACAAAAAATCCATATTGAGTAATATATTCCATAGGCAAGATAAGACCGTTTTTATTGAGCAATTTACCATTTTCATAAATAAGATCTATTGAGCAATGTTAACTACCAAACATTTTGTTTATAGTTTCGTTGCAATAAAGCAATGTGGGAAATGCTTGCAAATTGTTTAATTAGCATTTAAACATAACTAATCGAACCCACCCAACACAGTTATGTAAGCAAAAGGACTTCACATTTAAAAATGTTAGAACAGTGTAGTGTGTACCCTGACGTTTTTCACATAACATGCCCTAGAATCAGTGTTACCTGAAAGCAAGATGACTTACTGCTTTATATTATTTTCAGAGACAAATACTTAAAAGTACATTTATGTAGGCCAGTGGTCAGACCCACTCAAATGTAATGTTGCCCTGCAGGTCTGTTGAGATCAAAGTACAAACACCAGAAGAACGACATACAGACATTTGTCAGGAATTAAAGAATGAAAGGCCATATATTATATTTGTAGACAGAAATCAGTAGCTTTATCCAGTTTGTGATATAAAAGATATATAAGGTACAGCATTTCTATATATGGGATCAAAAGATTTCATAATTAAAGCTATAACTTTCTAGGAACTACACTTGAAATAAAGGTGGAACATGCTAGATGTTCTAAAAGAGCTGTATAGTTTAAACAAAGTGTTGTCTCCCAGTGGAACCAATTACCTTTTCTAGGCAGAAGTAGCTGTAACCTACATACTTTTAAAAGAAGCACAGATGAACTGACTAGTGAAAAGAAATATGAGATGATGGAGTCATGGGAAGCAAAGGCTTACTGGATACGTCTTTTGCTGAACATCACTTTAAACTGCCAATTTCTAAAGATGCCTTATCCGGTTGCATAATACAAGTATGGTTACATAACTTTGAAGTGCATAGCTGATAAAAAATATTTTTTTTCTGTCAAAGATGCAGTTCAGAATCAAAGGGAATAGCAAATTCAAGATGTTTGTTAAATACTTTAAATTCCATTGCACACCTGAGAACCCAGAATTTAAAATGTGCACACCTGAGAACCCATAATTTAGCATGTGCACACCTGAGAACCCAGAATGTAGTTCAAAAACTTGACTACAATAAAAGTTAACAGCAGCAAGAATGTCATCCTGAAAAAGTAGAAGTACAGTTTTAGCAAAAAAATACTGAATGATCTGTTCAAATGATAAGACCAACAGTTTAACCAATGGTTGACCATGAGGCTATCTTGGGAGATTATTGTGGTTCATGTGACTGCATATCTACCATTTTATAAAAGGCTTGCTGTAGTAAAGATAAATCTAGCAGAGGTAAAACAGGTAACTATGCATGTTAATACTAAAAATGAGATGTGTAGTCCAGCATGTCTGTGATATAACAGCAGTTGTGCTAGTCAGCTAACTAACACAGGGCTAAGACAAAGTAAGCTTTGTGTAAATACTCGACTTGGACCCACAAAGTATTTCCTCATACACTCCATGCATTGTTCAAACCTCTTGTTTGATATGCATCCTTATTCACTCATACTTTATCAGCTTTTGCTCCACATCATCTCTTCACCTGCACTCCTTCTATCAATTATCTCTCTAATTTAACCCGATCCTTTCTTTTTGTTTCTTTTCTACCCTTCTATTTGGAGTGTTGCACCTGTTTTACTATAATGATGCTCCCTCTCTAACCTTAAATACTAAAATAGTATCTAATCAGAAAGAATATTATCTGAGTAGTTCATTTTCTAAAAACTGCATGAAAAACCCAGCCAAGCTAGAGTTTTAACTCTGTAATATCATAGTCCTCCTGTAATGGAGGCCCATGGGATATTTGCAAATGAGCCCTTAAGGACATCAGTTGTTTCAGCTACATGGTTTCTGAATGTTCATGACTTTTTCACTTTCTACGTCTTTATGATTACATTCAGGCTAATAAAGCTAAACCCCACTAGTTCTGGACATGCATGTTTCAGCCTTTTATTGATCTCACCAGCACAGCATAGCATAATTAAGTAGTTTGTCAATATTTCAGAAACACAGGGTCTTTAAACCCATTTGCTGCCCACAAAGATTAAGACACCTGCAAAGTATCCCAACTAATATCCACACCAAAGGGTAAAAAGGTCCCACAAACCAACCATTCAGTAAAACTGAAAGTAAAATGTTTAGAGCATCTTCTAAACAAGGCTAAAGACTCTGGCAAATGTGTCTCAGCACTGCTTCTTGATCTTTCTAAGGATTTTGACAATCTCTGACATCCAAAACTTCTCCTCTGGCTATCTGCACTTGGTCTCTCAGCTTCCTCTGTCAAATGATTTACACGCTGTCTGTCTGCCACACAACATACTGTAAAATTGCTTGGTTCCATTTCTCCATATCTGCCAAACAAAACTAGCTTTCCCCAAGGTTCTGCCCACAGTTCTCACATCCTTAATATTTTCATCAATGACCTCCATATTTCTGCACGTCAAGTTTCACTCATTCAGTATGACGATGATTCTACTGTCATGTGCTTTTCTAATTCTCTTACCTCCAACTCATAACTCAGAAATCTTTTTCCTCTATTAAGACATAGCTTAAAACTTCCAACTTTTAATTAACTCCACAAAAACAAAACTTCTTCTATTTACACTTAAAACTAAAGTCTCTGATTCAAGTAATTTTGAAGCCATCACCCTGAATCATACATTAATTGAATCTATCACGCACACAAAACCACTAGGTATAACCATGACAGCAATCTTAAATTTGATCTCCATATATAAAATAACACTATGAAAATCAGTAAGCTGTTATGCTTTATAGACATAAACATTTCCAAAAAATGTCATAAAATCTACCCTTGCAACTACCTACCCGATACCATCACACCTACGTGGAGCCTCAATTTTCACTAATCTGCAAGCCACACTAAAAACTAAACTAGAAACTTGCTATTATACAATAGCTAAGTTTGTTTCTGTGCCCCATATCACACTCATGACTACTCTGCACTTCATACACTAAACTGGCTCATATGCCCTCATCAATTAAATTACTTCCAGTTGGTAACAACTCCCCAAACTGTCTATAAATCTAGTACCTGCTCAGCACTCACTTCCATTCTTCACTTCAACCAACCCAAAAGATCTCTTAGAAGAAAAATAGCTCCTGTCCATATATAAGCCAAACAAATCATCTGGTGAAGGCTTATACTCATCCAGCATTCCACAAATAGGGAACTCTATCTCCTGTCCCATGAGATCTATTTCAAACTTGACACCTTCAAACACATACTGAAAGAATTTCTATCCAAAAAAATTGGTGCTTCTCTTACACAAGTCCTGGCTAAACCCTCTGTAGCCTATCTACCCCTCTCTTCTATTTATGTTCTACCTCTATTCCCTTTCTGTCTCTTTTCTCTCACCTCCTCCTCTCATCTCCCCTTTCTTTTGTGTACTCCTGACTCTAAACCCCCTTTATCCTCTTTATGTAAGTTGTAAGCCCTCTCTTTCACTTCCTCTCCAAAATCTAACCTTTTCCCCAGATTCCTCTCTCTTTCTTTTTTCCTGTTTTTCTCCCTCTTTCTGTTTTTTTTTTTTTTTGTAATCTTCTAATATCTAATTCTGCTTATCCTACCTACAATATCTTATATACACATTATTGCAAACAATTTCTCCATCATGTATCTGGTGTGTTTCTCCCCGGACCTCCACTGAAAATGGGCTTTCTCCCAATCTGAATGTCCCGGTAAAGAAATGTTAAATCAATAAAATAAAATGCTCCTCCTAAACTATAACAGTAAAATATATTTGATGAAATTGTGCATTACTTGAATCAGCTAACCTTTTATCTGCACGTACTTTATTTTGTATCATTTTGTACAGTCTATTATTTTGTATTCTTGCTCCTCTTAAGTAGATGGAACTCTTCCTCCCAAGAGTCTCCTCTGCAAATGGATACCTTGAGGCCCAATTGGACTTTACTGGTAAACAAATGTCAATAAATAAATATTTCAGTGGATATTCTTTGCATTATGCCAGACTGAATTGATAATTGTTTTTCTGAATAGAACAGGGGAAAATAGTACACAGTTTAACTCTGTTTTTTCCTCCTCTACCTGTTGTGGTAAAATCTTTTGCAAAAGTGTCGGTCATATGGCATGGCTTATCAAATTATGATATTAGACTGAGCATATGGTTGAAAAAAATTTCAATCACACTTATGAAATGAGAATTATTCAGGGGAAACAGTTCCACTTAAAATATGAAGCCTCTGTAGTTGTTGATTTAGTTTTTGTACTGGGAACATTCCAGAAATCATACTGCTAGTACGAAAATTATCTTTTTTCTCTGATTTGCTGGGAGAATGCTATCTACCCCTACTGATATATAATTTTCTGCATATGATGCTGCCAACGTTTGATTTATTTTCTTATTTGTTTTTTTTATTAATTTTGTTTAACAGGAAAGTCCAACCAGGCTAGTAGCAGCTTGTCAGCAGTGTCCTAGAAAGAAAAGCTCTGTATTTACAATAAAATAAAATAAATATAATAACAACATCCATAGTTATAGTAAAACAAAGAAGCTAATACAGTAATGGCATTTTAAATCAAAGACAAATACATTCATCCATAACAATCTTCTAGTGGCAACAATCTGGATGATAAAAATGCATGAAACATGCAAAATCAGATGTGCAGAACAGATCCTTTATCTTTCACAATCAGAGTCATACCATTGGCAAAATGGTAGATACCATGACAGATGTAAGATGGGGATGATAGATTGGTTTCCATATGAAGACAAATTTGCAGTTCATGTAGCAGTTTGGTGTACAAATATACAGTGCACATAGCAGTTCGGTGTACAAATCTGCAGTGCATATAGCAGTTTTCTGTACTTGGATAAGTAGCCAAGCTTGCAGTTTTGATGTAGTGGTCTGAATTGTTAGAGATGAATGTGGTAGAAAAATAAAAAAAATTATAAATAGAATATCTTAGATTATTTTAAGGTGGAAATTAGGATTTACAATGGAGGTGGATATATTATTTAGAAGAGAAGACAGAGCTCTGAATATAAGACAGAAAGTGTAAAAGACAAGAAGGGAATATGAAAGTGAAAAAGGGATGGATATCCAGTAAGGCAATCAAGTTGTTGAGAGTTGAGGGGCAACAATGAGTGAGGAAGATGTGAGAACTTGGGTAATCATGCCATTCCTGTGGAATATATCAAGACACAATCAAAGCTAGGACTCTGTTAGAGATTGCTAGAACTCTGTTAAGGTCTTGCTTGACAGTGTGTTTGCCATAGAGCTGTTTGAGTGTAGAGGGAAGATCATTCCTTAATTCCCTAATTTGGAGACATAATCTGAGAAAAGAGCATTGCCAAATGTGTTTTATGATTTATTACATAATTGCATAGCGATAAGGCTTATAACTTGAATGCATTTGTTTTGACAACTACTTCCTGCAGTTTGTCCTAACTAAATTTAAAATATACACTTTTTGCAGGATACTGTTTGTCTAGTGCTCATAGGACTGTTGATGGTGATACTCCTGCTGTTTTGCTGTTCACATTTTTGCCTCCATTAATATATATATATTCTATTGCTGCTCTTAATTCTGCTGTTCACCCTGTTTTTCACCATCCACTCTTGTACCCAAGCCTTCCTGCATATTTACACTTATCTTTTCTAACCATACAGACCAACCTGCATCCCCTCCCCTGCACCCATACTATTCAGAAGCCCTCTCATACCTCACTCTTACCTTACACCACTGACTCTAGTAGCTCTCACTTGCACTCACTTGTTTCATACCCTCCAATTTCTTACATACTATCCCCCCCTCCTTACACAGCACTACCCTTCTAGCTCTTTTCAGTTACATTTCATTTTTGGTTCTTTTTCTCCCTGACCCCACTCTCCTCTCTTTTTTTACAGGCTCTTTACCAAGACTCCTCATCTGCAAAGCCCACAGATCCACCCTGCCTGGAACTCCCTGCAGTCAAGTCCCTTCGTGGGTGCCTCCCTCCCATTGAGAACAGTGAAAGTATGCACTGCTTATTTTAGTAGTTAATTTCTTGTACTGCTGCTCTGCCATTGGCCACCCCCTTGCATATTTCTGGATTGCTCCCCACTCTCCGTCTACCCTGTCCCTTCCTTTTTCCCTACCTCTATCTAACTACTCCTACCCTTACAACATCTGTGCCTGCTGTGCCCCCCCTTGACCCCTTCACTGTTTTGCTCCTAGTCTATAGAGTCCCTTCTGAACATCTCCAGCCTTTGGCCCATTCTTCTGTTCTTGCCCACTACCTTCTTTCTTTTCTCAGGAATTCATTTACAATAACCTCTGTGAGCTGCTTTACTCTCCTCTGCCTCTCCCCCTCTACTTCCCCATGCTTGCATGCCTTACTAATTGTTTTTCATAGCTCTCTCTGTGGGTGAAGCCCTGCTCCATTCACCCTCGCTGCACTCAGACTCACTTCGGTCCCCTACCTTACCCCCATTTCCAGCCATCCCCACATCAATTACTTTTATCCTATCCAATCCCTCCCCTTCCCATCTCATCACCCATACAGTACTAGCTTTCTTCCTAACCACTCACACCTTCACTCTACCCTCAAAGTACATCAGTTCCTACTTCCAACTGGATGGCCTCTTCCCATTCCATAATTCCCGTCTACATACTTTACAATGCAGCTATTGTTCTTTACCATCCCTACTCTCATATCTCGCTCTGTCCTTACTTGCTATCATATACTAAACTTTGCCGTCACTATATATGCACTCAAACATCATGTATCCTTGAGAACCGTCCTAGCTCTAACACCTTCATGATGTCTCCATCTCTATTAAACTTCCCCACTACTTGTCTTCATAAACTTACTGTATTACAGATCTATCCCCTCTCATTTAAATCCAAAACTAAACCTTACAATCTACTCCTACTGCTAACTCCAAATACATTTTTCATTAGGAATATACTCCTTGCTGGGGACATCTACCCAAACCCTGGCCCCACCTCCCCACACCACTGCCACTCAACCCACAACCCTCCCTCTACCTCACCCTCGCCACATAACTCATACCAGCCTCACCCCACCAGCCTACCTACGTCTTCATAAAAACACCTAGCCATCTATTCACTAAATATACAAAGTATCCCTAACAAAATCACTGAACTACACTCCTGGATAGCCCATACCTCCCCACATATTCTAACCCTATGTGACACTTGGTTAAAGCCCCACATCTCAGATAAAGAAATACTCCCACCAGGCTATAATATCTATGACTTTGATAGACACAAAAGGAAAGAATGTAGCATTGCAGTCTTCTACTCTGATGGTCTAAACCTCTCACCACTCACCCTCCCTACCCCTGACTTCCAGCCAGCTGAAGTAATCATCCTAAACTGCCAGCTTAACTCACACAATAAATTTGCAATTGCTTCCATTTATATCCCCCCCGAAAATAATATCCCAACCCTGGAAAATATCTTATCCTGGTTTTCCCACAACATTCACTACGAACCCCTCATCCCTGGTGATGTCAACATTCAGTGGTCCAATCTCACTTCTGACTCTCCACAACTTACCATAAACTTACAGAGGTTCCATCAGCTGATAACCTCCCCCACCCACCTGTACAAAACCTCTTCCTCCGGCTACACTATGGATTGGATCCTCACTAACTCCCCTATCCTCTACCATAATCCATCTCCTCTACCTGACGCCTTAAGTGACCATCTTCCTATCTCCATTCTAAGGCTCTCTACCCAACTACCCAAATCACACCTCTATAGGGACTGACATAAACTCTCCAACTTTAATATCTCCCAGTTCAACCCCATACTGTCTAGTATTGACTAGTACAGCCTTGGAGAGATCCCTCTCAATGACACAGTGAGTAAACTCAACAGCATCTTCTTGGACACCCTGAACACCCTTGCCCCCTCTAGGAGAATTAGAATCAAATCCAACTATGACCCCTGGCTTTCTAAAGATACTAGATCCATAATGCATAAAAGAGGCAGTACCTGGAAAGCCTGGATCAAAACAAAAACACCACCCCTACTGCAAAACTACAGAGAACTGCAAAATCGTGCCAAAAAACAAATCAATCAGGACAAAATGTCCTACTACAGCTCTCCCCAAACTAATAGCATATCCAACCCTTGTACATTTTGGTCAACCTTCAACAAACTTCTTTCTCCTGGCTGCCCTTCCAACCCCTCCCCCTTCCAAAATAAACCTCCTTCAGAAACTGCTACCCTCCTCAATAAGCACTTCATTGACACAATTCAAAAACTCACCCCCCAGTTCTAACTAAACTGCCCCCTACACTTTCTATCCCACCATACACAAACCTCTTCTCTTTTCAACCTGTTTCCACTTTGCATGTCAAATCTTTACTTCTGAAGCTTAAACCTTGCTTCTCCCTGAATCTGTAGCCTATCCTGTATCCATACTAATCAACAGATCCATTCAAGAAGCAACTGTCCCTCTCTTATTGAAATCCTTCCTCACCATCCCCCTGCACAAAGGGGGAAACTCAACTGACCTAACCAACTATAGACCCATCACCATCCTATCCACTCTATCCAAAATACTCAAAAAATGCATTCACCGACAGCTTTTTAACTAACACCTACAAGAAAACCTCCTTACTCCCACTCAACAAAGCTATCAGCCAGACCATAGGACATACTCACTCTCACTCATTTTCCATTTCTCTTTTATTCCCTTCTGTTGGCAAATGGTATCCATAACTGATCAAATACCATGCATTTGTTAATTTAAACTGTGTCCACAGTAGTCCACTGATACAAGATTATCCTGTTCTTCCACCTGAGAAATGGTTAAGAAATGACTTACAGCTTCAGAGCAGTCCTTGGTCAATTCTGATCGTTTCTTAAACACAAACTTGTCTTTGCTTGTCTCTTGGCTCATCCCACTCTATTTCCCCTCACTATGCTCGTGCTCACTCCGCTCCCCTCCCTGCCCGCATATCCCACCCGTCCCCCAATACCTGTAATTTAAATTTGACCATGCCACACTCACCAGAGTTCAAACCACCAAATCTGCTTAAGTAATTACAACTAACCCCTCCCATTACAAATTAATACCTATCTACAATACATTTGCACTCACACACAGTAGCAACTACCCAATAGAAACATACCCAGTAAACACCCCATACATCTCGTACATAACTTCTAACACTGAATATGTGACATTATAATCCACCCCTCCTACGTCAAAACTTCCTACCACATTAACACAAACTATCTGTATTACCTTCTCAGGTACCCAAACCCATACTTTACATTTTTACTAATATCTGCTTAATCCCAAACTCACTCCCCATTATATCCTGAAATGTCATCATGTCTACTAAACCTCTTTCACTTCTAACTCAAATACTGCTACTTATTGCCATATCTTACCTCACCTATCTCACCCAACCTCTCAGTGCAAATCACCCACCCCCATTTCATACAACTAACCTATTCTCCATGATGCGCACATATTCTTCAACCTGCATATCACCCAGTCTCTACCCCTTCAATAATAGTATCCTCTTCACCTACAAACTCTTACCTAACCCCAAAATCTCTACTCACATCTATATCAGCCACATCCCCATAAAGCTTGCACCCCATAGATTACATACCAAGCAACTCAAATACCTCTTCTGCCATCTCATCTCTAGCCTTCTCTCCAGTGACATTCACCCAAACCCTGGCCCTTCTCCCCCACACATCAACCTCCCAGTCCCATCCTCCTGCCACAACTGGTAAACCCCTCCATTTCTCAGCTAGTAGTAGAGTAATCTCAACGTTTTTCACTGTGTAACTTACTGGTATTTATCCAGAAATTGTAATTACTAAACAATGATAGCTCATATATTGCTACTCACTTTGCTACTTTATGTACATTGCTTACTTGTCTATTTTTTCTGTATGTTCCTGTCTACTTTTTTTTCTTTTTTACCTGCATTGGTAATGGTGTTATCTTGAAGTGTAAATCTGTATAATACTGTAAATTGTTTTGTAAATGGAGCTTTTCTCCTCGGATCTCCACTGAAAATGGACTACTAGCCCAGCTGGACTAATCAGCTAACAAATGTCAATAAATAAATAAAATAAAAAATAATATTAATTGTAAATAGTCCTTTATCTTTAGAATGGAGAGGTTTTGTTGGGGAATAAATTTGAAGCGTATTTTGTAGGGTTAGCATTTTTCTAGGTAGTGTAACTATGGTCATTTGTTACTGCTGAAGCTGATGGGAGATTTTCATCCAATTAATTTGCTCTAGGGGTCTACAGTGATGAGTTTTGTTGAGGAGATTTTCAGCAAATTGTCTGTCTTATTGTAAAACTGTTCTAGTTTTATTTTCTGTATCGACTGAAGTTTTGTGAGGATGGAGAGGCATATAATAGGGTAGGAAGGAGATATGTTTTAGCAAGTTCTTCTCTAGACTTGTCTGTAAGAAAAGGTTTAACTTGATAAACTGGCCAAGCTTCTGATTTTTTAACACCTGTTTGGCTGTGAATATTAAATTTCATATTTTATCTATGAGGACAGCTAAGGGTTTGACAGGTTTTACAACTCTGTCTGATTTGTTAGCCGAAGTTAGATTAAAGTCAGTATTCCTTTGAGAGAGGGACTTTGGAGTGAAAGGTAATAGTTTTTTTTTACAGTTTAATAAGAGTTCTGAGTTGTTTAATGACAAGTCTGTAGAAGAGAGAATGATTCATGGATCAATTCCTAAAATTTGGTCAGGATGGGGACAGAAACGATGAGTGTGGAATCATCTGCATATTGAATTAAGATGAGAAGTTTGGCAGCAGATTATAGGTCACTTATGAACATGTTGAACACGAGGGATCATGGTACCTCGAGGTATACCTAAGTCAATTGGTTGAATGGAAGAATATTAATTTTCCACATTACTGCTTGATTTCTATCACTATGGTGATTTTTGAACATGGAGAGAGAGCTGTGAGGCAGTCCTAGATGGAGAACCTTTTACAGTAGTTTGATTTAGAAATTATGGGTATAGAGCTTCTCTTAGGGGTCAGGATGTCTGCTCTGTTGAAAGCTCAAAATGGCAGCCTGAGCAGTTTCAGCTTGACTCTTGCTTTCTTATTTATATCATAATGGATTTGAGAATTTTCTTTGAATTGTAGCTGACAACTAACACACTCCTAACTTAACAACCACATATTTCCTGCCAACTATATCCATAAGCTTAACATTGTGTATGCTCCATCAGTTCACATTTATTTATAGGGAAGATGTACCACCCAAAT
The DNA here is from genome assembly GCF_019279795.1 of Protopterus annectens. Taxonomy (NCBI): domain Eukaryota; kingdom Metazoa; phylum Chordata; order Ceratodontiformes; family Protopteridae; genus Protopterus; species Protopterus annectens. The sequence continues at coordinate 1,937,865,525 of NC_056729.1, read as the reverse complement.
ATGGACTGACGCCCTGTACCTCAGTTTTGAAATATACTATCTCTGAGCTCACACTGACTCATAGAAAAGGTAAATGCAATTAAACTCTGTTCTATTACTTCATGCAACCTTTAGTGATGAGGGTTGGGGGACAAAACCCCTACTTTAGTGACACAGTGGAGAGGCCATCTGCAATCAACTATTTCTATGTTGCAAGCAAGGTGGGTTTCCTCCGGGTGCTCCAGTTTCCTATCATATTCCACAGACATGCTGCAGGTGAACTGGATATTCTAAATTGGTCCTAGGTGTGCATGTGTGCATGTGTGTGCCTTCTGAGTAAGGTTGGCCCCCGGGCTGGCAACTCAACACTGTAAAACTCTACTGCCATTCGATCTGTGGACTGATGATCCACTGTAATGACCCCTAATGGGAGCAGCTGAAAGGAGAAAAAGCACTTTCTTATGGTGGTTGCATGGGGAGGTGAGGAATGTGTTCAGTCAGCTTCTTTGTAGGAAGTTTGCCATCTGTTACTTGAAAATGATCCAAATGAAAAGTAACTGTTCAAAATGCAAAATCTGATAATAATCTGAGCACACATTCCATCTATATTTTCAAAGAGAAAATCTTGCATGCAGAAAAAGAACTTAAATTTTGCCATATAAGGTCTGGGACAAAGGCTATGAAACTTACAATGAGAACAGGAAATGGGTACTGTTCTCTGTTCCACAATGGAATCTGGTGCAGACTGCACAACTCTGGTTAAAATGAAACCTGTAAAATTAGAGCTGACATAGTAGAGTATGTAAGTTTCTAACCTGCCAAATAAAATTGATGACCAGCCAATGGAACATAACAGTACCCGCTTGAAAATTAAGAGGACATCCATCCACAAAAGCTACTCAGTGGCTAGCTTTTGGAAGTCTGTAATCTCTCAAAAAATTTAAATTGAAAAGCCACAAAAGCTACTCAGTGGATAGCTTTTGGAAGTCTGTAATCTCATAAAAAAATTAAAATAGAAATTTTTTTTATGCTCAACTCCTGAGAGATTTGCTTGGCTACAAACATCTGCATTAGAAGCTGAAGTTAAGTGAAACTTGCAGTAGTGTATTTTAGACTTCTGTTAAGTACAAACTTGCAGTTTTAAAAGTACTGTATTTTCATTTTTTCTGTTTCCTAATTGTGCGTTAACAGTGTGCTGTGTGTCTCTCTGCAGTTATTTTGCTATAAGAGCAGATGGTGTTATCACCTCTTTGTTATCTGATATTTAATAACTTAGAGGGATTCCTCTGTACTTTAAGTGATAGCCACAAAGTTTGAGAAATTATTTTATGCTCAACTTCTGAGAGACTTGCTTGGCTACAAACATCTGCATTACAAGGGGTAGCTAAGTGAAACTTGCAGTAATTAATTTTAGTCTTCTGTTAAGTATCAACTTGCAGTTTTAAAAGTACTGTATTTTAATTTTTTCTGTTTCCTAATTGTGTGTTTCTGAACAGTGTGCTGTGTGTCTCTCTGCAGTTAGTTCCCCACTCTCCCTCCCTTTTCCCGTGTTGGTGGCTCTGGAATTTCCCACCCCAAGTCTGTATTAGAACACTCCTCCTGGGTATATCTCATTTGCTCCTTAACCGAGTACAGTTAGATCATATTCTGAGTTCACACTACTTAATACAGAGAGAAGATTTGAGAAGGTCAGCCCACTTAGGTTCTTCCTTCCTCTCTTCTTGCACTTAAAAAAATGCACTTTATTCAATTTCTTTTACTGCATTTGTGTTTCCTCCGACTTTATTTTGCTTTTCTTAAAAGTACTCAATTTTATTTATTCTGCTACATTTATTACTACTTGGTCGTAGCCTGATTAAATTGTAACTGTTATTCTAAGTCTTTTGGCTTAAGCACTTGGGCTTCATACAGACTGTTTTAGATTAAGAAACTTTGTGGTCTGCACTGTTGGGCAGAACAGGTAGCTTACATCATTCTAAGCTGGGAATTGCTGTGTGAAGGCCCAGTGTCTGTTGTTCTAAAAGTGTATTAGTTCTGGCTTAAGCACTTGGGCTTCGGGCCAGTTATTCTACATTAGGAAGGTTTGTGGTCTGCACTCTTGTGGGAGAAGAGGCTGGATTCTGCCCTTCTGAGCTGGGAATTTCTGGTCATAGGCTTATTGTGACTGCCTATTTGAACTGTTTCTTTCTGAAACTGGTGCACCTTGTTACTGTAGCATAGACCAGATTCAGACCTACTGAATCCAGCTTTGTTTGTATAACTTGAGCACTGATCCATGCCATTTTTTTTTGGAGAAGGTTTCCCTGCACCCTAGTAAGCAGGGGCGTGCAGTTAGAACTTGTCTGATTGAAGACTGTCAGTTTGTTCATTTTTTATTGTTTTATATATATATATATATATATATATATATATATATATATATATATATATATAATTGCACTTAATTCATCTGCTTTTACTGTATTTGTGTTTCTTCCTACTTTATTACTGGGGGTATTGACTACAACTCTGATCTGCGATATATAACAATAAGTATCCTTTTCTGTGCTTTTAAACTGTTTTTTTGAGTGTATCTGTTTTATTTTCTGAAAAAAAAAAAATATATATATATATATATATATATATATATATATATATATATATATATAATTGCTTCCCACCTTTCTAAGCTAGTATAGTCCAGTTTTCAGGTTAGTTCTGAATTCAGGGCTGTGTTACAAATCTCTGTGTTTGCCCATACCTTACTTGGATAGAAGGAAGTTTCTCTGTGAGACAGGGGAGCTTTGAGCAGCCTATCTGTCCCTGGAAGAGTAGTTTCAGCCCAGAAATCAGTAGTTTATTGTCCATTTTGGGCTAATTTCTATCTCTTTCATTTCCCTGCTATAAATATCGTATTTGCCCGGTTTAGGGCACTGGGCAGCGCCGGTTAGCTAGGGTAAAACTATTCCCGGCTTCACAAAGTCTCCTCTTCAATTTTTCCCTTGGAACTAGACAAACTTTCAACTTAAGCACTCAAGCCATTCATTTTTCAGCTCAGCACTTGCTAAAAACTTATAGCAAGCACTTATAAACCCTAGCACTAGACCCTCCTGTACTGTACAGAAGGACAAGCTCTCTATTAGACCTTACCAGCCATCCAGTAAAACAGTTCACTGTACCTATCCAGGCATGTCCAAAGGGCAGTTTCAGATGTACTCTCCAGTCCAACTGGTGAATCTGGGCATTTTGAGGCAATGTTACAACTGCCTCATGTACACAGACAACCCCCTACTCCTATCACCAAACACTAATACATGCGAGAGATGCAGTTATACAGCCAAACTAGAGGCTAGGCTCTTTCAACCCAAGACTGGATCAGACAGTCAAGAGGAGAAGGGAAATACTTGCATCACACCACCAGTCTTACGTAGACCCATTAAACCAGCACAGGCAAAAATCACACATAAATACATGAAAACATATTCGGAGGCTCTAAATAAAAATCTGTAAAACCAACAGAGACCTCCAAAGCAAACATCCAAGCAACCTCCACCCCCCAACACAAACCATGAAACACATACTTCACAAAACCAGTATGCCATGCAATCACAGCCCTTAAAGAAAAATAACATACCCAACATACTAGTAATAGATGACTCTATAGTCAGGCACACTGACGTCCCACTCACTAGGCTGAATAAGGAGAAGGTTACTGTTAGCTGCCTGTCGGTTGCCAGGATCTGTCACATAACACAAGGACTCAGGTCACTCCAGAACAAGTACAAATATGACTCTGTCATTGTCCATGTTGGTGTGAATGATCTGAGCCATACTTCCCTGGACTACATGAAGAGAGACATGGAAGAGCTCTCTGATCAAGTAACCCTAGCCGGTATGACCCTTACCCTGAGTAGCATCCTGCCCTCACCAAGAATGATACCATGGTATAAAGAAAAAAAATTCTCGATTTCAACAATAGGCTACGTTTCCGGTGTCATTCAAAGGGGATCCAGTGTCTGTCCGCCTGGGATGACATGCTCGAGAAGCCACGCTACTTCGCTAGAGATGGTTTGCACCTGTCACCTTTAGGCTATGAATACTGACCAGGGATCTTGCCACCCCCATAGTGCTTTTTTTAGGCAAGGCTCAAAAGACAAACCCACCACCGTAAATAGCACAAGTAACAAAAAACTGAGCGTAATGCTACTCAATGCCAGAAGTCTAAACCTCAAAATGCATGCACTCGAGGCACTCCTCAGTATGGAAAAAATTGATATATGTGCAGTAACAGAAACCTGGTTTAAGGCTCCAGAGAGCACCCCAGCACTACCAGGCTACAACTCATGCCATACATTTTGGCCACAGAACACAAATCGAAATACAAAAGGCGGGGATGTATCCATATTCATCAAGGATACCAACACCTCCAGGTTAGTGGCACAGCACGATGCTTCAGAGATCATCCACGTGAAACTAACAATGGGCTAAACTGCAATTCAAATTGTAGCTTGCTACAGATCAGCCACCATGTTCTAGGACCCCCATTCCGCATTTCTGGAAACACTGGGAAACATAAAGGTCCTACCAAACACCCTAATATCGGGTGATTTCAATTGCCCAACCATTAACTGGGAGAACTATTCAAGTACTAACTCCCTTGCCCAACTTTTCCTAGAATTTATAAACTCAAATGCCCTGGTTCAACTGGTCAACACTCCCACAAGAGGTGACAACATATTGGACCAGGTCATCACCAACATGGGCGACTGGTGTTCCACACCAGAGGTCAACACCTCACTGGTTAGATCTGACCATAAACAAATCACTTTGGATATCCATATTCCGCCCCCAACCCCGGACAAGAAAACCACTGTTAAAAACTTTTCAAAAGCAAACTTCATGTTACTTAAGACCGAGGTGGAATGTTTCAAAGCCCCCATGCTGAAGGATAACACTGTCCAAGCTGCAAAATCCTTTACTAATGCATTCTACAGGCAGCTACATGAATGCATGGATCATGCCATCCCAAGCAAAACCAAGACTCGCTCCTCCAAGAAAAGGAAACCAGTCTGGTGGACTCCTGCCATAAACAAGCTATACAATAGAAGGAGGAAACTAGTACAGAAAAGAGTAAAATCCCAAGAAGGGAAGACATCCCTGATCAGTATCAGCAAGAAAGTATGATTCCTCATAAAATCATCCAAGGCGAGCTTTGAAAGAAAAATTGCCAAGGACTCCAAAGTTAACCACAAGGCATTCTTTAGCTATGTCAAGAATCTAAGTGACAATGCTCAGATCTGCTCGGAGTTAGTGCAGAATGGCACAAAATACACTGAACTTAACGATATTGCCAAACACCTGGCAGACAGGTTCAGCGCAGATGTCAACCCCCTCTCACCCACAAAAAGGCCCATAACCATACCAGAAGAATGTAGAGTCCCTGAAATCACAGACACTCAGGTTAAAACAGCCCTCTCCAAAGCCAAAAATACAGCATCAATGGGACCAGACAGTATCCCAGGCTGTGTCCTACATGAGCTCAAAGATGAACTAACCCCTCACCTAAACACACTGTTCAAACTCAGCCTCTCCACAAGCTACATACCCATAGAGTGGTGCACAGCAATGGTTATTCCACTCCAAAAAGGTGGAGCCACAACAGACCCAGGAAACTATCACCCTATAAGCCTGACTAGCTTGGTCTGCAAGGCTATGGAGCGCATCATCATGGAACTCATTAACAGAGACTTTGGGAACCTCCAAACACTGGACCCTACCCAGTTTTGCTTTGTTAAGGGCAGATCATGCCTCCTAAATCTGGTGGACTTCTTTGAGACAGTTATCAAAGCTATAGACGAGGGAAAGGTGGTACATACAGCCTACCTAGACCTCGCTAAGGCCTTCGACACCATTCGCCATTCTGGTATTATAGAAAAGCTCACCAGCCTGAACATAAACCCCTACATCACAAGATGGGTTGCCAACTAGCTCATGGACAGAACCCACATGGTGAGAGTTGTAGAATCTAGGTCCGACTCTAAACCGGTTAAAAGTGGCGTTCCCCAGGGCTCAGTCCTAGGACCCCTCCTGTTCGGCATTTACTTCTCAGAGGTACAGGCAAGCACAGGAGGACTATGGCTGACCAAGTTCGCAGATGACTGCAAACTAGGGGAAATAATTGACTCTACAGCTGATACAGACATCCTCCAAAAGGGTCTCACTGAGACGGATACCTGGTGTCAAAATCATGGCCTCAAGCTAAATGCCAAAAAGTGCATAGTCATCTCCTTTGGAAAAAACAAAGTGCCCACAAACTACCACATAGGTGGTAATCCCCTAAATATGGAAGATGCAATAAGGGATCTGGGGACCCAAGTAGATAGTAATCTCACCTTTGATAATCACATTGCCAAAGTGGTTAGAAAATCCTTCTACATGGCCGACTTAATCACAAAAGGGTTCACATCCAGATCAAAAGAGGTCATTGTGCCCCTTTACTCATCACTCATCAGACCCATCATAGAGTACAACGCCCCATTTGGGATGTACCTTACAAGACACATGCAACAGCTGGAAAGGCCACAGAAGTACCTCACCAAGAGGATCACTGGCCTCAAACAGATGCCCTATGCAGCTCAACTGAAGAAACTCCAGTTGTACGCAGTTGCATACTGCCTGCTCACAGGTGATCTCTGCCTGACATACAAGGCCATATCCAACCCAGAACTGATGGACATGCTCCACCTAAAGAAAACCTTATCCCCTCAAGCCACATGCTCTAAGGATCTAAACCTCACCACAACAATAAATAGGACGTGCTGGAGGGATAGATCCCTGTCCCAGAGACTTCCCATGCTTTGGAACAAGATACCAATCTACATTAGGCAGAGTTCCTTGCTAACACTCTTCAAAAGAAACCTTGACGAGTGGATGGGAAACAGAAAGTATACCTCGGGGATCACTTCAATGGCTCTGCTGGACAGAGGCACAGGAAACTAATCTAAGGGGGCAGCGAAAGCCAACACATTCTGGCTAGGCTTATAAATGCCTTTGGGCAGATAGCCTAGTACCTACCTATGAACCTATGAACCTAAATAGAACAATGCAGGAAAAATTTCGACTCATCTGTGTAAGTGAAGGTGAGAAGTCCAGAAAAAGGGAAAAATGCTAGTGAATGCATTTCATTTTTAATATGCTTTCCTAACAGAATGAAATTTCAGTGTACTTCATATGTACCTATTGTTTTTCTTCTGTCTAATATTAGTAAGAGTTGATAAGGTTAGAAAAGTGTAAGATTTGTTCTGAGCAGAGAGTTGTATCGTGGGTTTGGAACCTGTGCCTAATATAGAATGTCATAAACAAGTAGTCAGGAGATCTTAGTTAGCAAACGTAATACCATAGTATTCATTTTTAATTGGTCAGTGGCTTTTTTATGAGTTTTTATAATAATGTTGCTTTTAATAAAAAAGGTATAAAATGCTATGGTTGGTGTAGCTCGAAGAGATAAGATCTTGGTTTCCTAGTCTCCAGTATATGAATCATTTTCTGCAATAAAGGTGATTGCTGCTCTCTTCTGAACTGCCTCATTTTAAAGTTATTTAGTATGTTAACAGTTTGGTGTAGTGCTACTCAGTGTTCTAAGCCGTTTGTGTGCTGCTACATTAAAAATTACCATTGGACCCAAAAGAGAAATAGGTTTTCTGTTAGGCAGCTTTCTAGTGTAACACTACACAATTTTAAATCTCGGCAGAGTCTAAAGTCTCTACACGTATTCTTTACTAAAGCTTTCTTCTCTGGTTATAATTCCATGTGAGTGGATAAATTGTTTGTATCATGTAAACTGGATGTCTGTGTGATCACTTATACTAACATGCTTTATAATTGTGCACTAGTTGGGCTTTAATCAAAATATACAAGGACAGAGTGTCCTTGTCACACAGACTAAGTTTCCTTGGTGTAGGGAAGGAGTATCCTTCTCAGGAGTGTGAATGGGTTCTAATCAAATATACAGAAAAAGGGACAGAAGATTCCTTAATTGGGAATGTGAGTGACCCTAATTATAGCCACAGAGCTATCCCTTTGGTATGAGAATGGGTTTTTATAATATGCCAAGTAGAAGTGGTTTAATAGAGCCGGACTATGGGACTCAAGGCAGGTATGGATAGAAATGGGAAAGTTTGGTGGTTGGTGAAAGGTCACCTGTGACCCGGCCAAATCATGCGTGTGGAAAGATGTCAGTTTCATTCAATCAGTTGCACATGATTTTGCTGTGGTTGTGGTATTTGCCTCATATTTTATCTGATTCTCAAAAAAAAGCTTTTTATGACAATTCAGAGGGCTGAAATCACATTTGAGTTTCAGTTTCATATTCCTTTTAACAGATGCACACACTAAAAAAAAACCTGTAATCTAGCAGCAATTTTTTTTTTTAAGAGCAACACTTAAAATCTGTCCATGTTTTGTGGGCCTCAGTCCCTGATTATATTTGTATTTGTCCAGACTTCATTATTGGAGGCTGAGAGGTATTGTATTCATTGAGTTACCAAAAAAACTTTTGAAATAAATATTTATTACATGTGCTATTTTTCAGCAGTTTAACAAACTGTTCTACTGCTATGTTTATAATGTAGTTTATACAATTATATCAAACTTTTCCAAGATAAGTTTACTTGAATTTAGTGCATTTTTTTTCTTTTTTTTTTCTTTTTTTTAACTCTTAACTCCTGGTAAGCAGCAGCACAGCAGCAGCAGCAAGCAGCACTTCAGCAAAATCAAAACAACCAAAAAAATTAAAAAAAAAAAAAACACCAACAATGAACAGATGTAATGAAACAATAACAGTAAAGAAAGGAACACCTGCTGGATGAAAATTGACCTAAAATCTGGGCCAGTAAAATCTACTTCTGTGTAGTTTAATAAAGTTAAATAATCGCGAAAATGAATATGTTCATAAAAAGAACTGATTATTCATGAACTGAAAGTGCTGGTATAATACCTCCAACAACTTAACATATAAACTAATCTCTAAAAAAAAAAAAACAAAAACACAAAAAAAAATAGGGAAAACATTTTTTTAAAATAATAAATAAGCTTAGTTGATATATATAAAAAGGTTTTCTGTGTATTTTTCTTTTGGATGGATTTGAAGTCTGAAACTCAAGTCATTATTTAGTGACATCAGTCCTCAATTGCAATTGCGGTCCACAAATTTTAACAGGAAACAAACAATGATATGAGGATGAGGCAAATCCTGGAAAAATCTGAAATTCTGAGAGAGTTGAATGGTATGATTTGTTTTTTTGTTTTGTTTTTTATTTTTGTTAAGTAATGCAATGTTCTCTTCTCTCTTATGTGAACTTTTTTTGAACTTTTGATTATTTTTCTCTATTACCATGTTTAAACAAGTCCCTTCCCTCCACTCAGGAAATATCAAATATAAGCCCCCTGCTATCACTAGGAAATGGGTCCTTAATGCTCTGCTCTCTATAGCCAAGAACACTACATCATGACCACACAACATATCCCAGGATGCTATCTAAATAGCATGAACATGACCTATTAGGCCCTCTGGAATTGCTTATTTAACTGTAGTCTCCAAACCGGCTTCATGCCTCATGAATGGAGGGACAGCAACAGTCATCGCTCTGCACAAAGGTGGGCCATTTACAGACACTGTAAACTACAGACCCATAAGTCTCATTAGTTTTATAGGTAAAGCATGGAAATAATTATCCACGAAAATGATCAATCAGTTGACAAACTCAAGAGGTTAGGTACATAAATCACCCAATCACCCAATAGATAGCCAACTGACAGCCACACAGGACCAAGTGGGCAAGTACCCATAGCAAGAGACCAGTCCCAAGTGGTCCCAAGTGAGTCAGGACAGTCGTTGGACTGTTCCTTTTGGTATTACTTCTCTAAGTGAAGGCCAATGACATTAGCACAAATCTCCAGGAAGGGCTGACATGGACAAACAACTGGTGTCAAGTCATGGGACTAAACTAAATGCCAAGAAATGCATAAAGTATCCTTTGCAGGATCATATGGGTCCTGGTTCTCTAAACCTGTCTCAACCACTGGCAACTTCCATTTCAGGCCTGGTTCCATAAATGTCCTCTGGTTGTAGTTCTTCATCCCCCCTCCCCCAAGGGTAGACTGAGGTATCAGAACTTGTCAGAGATTTTAGGATACATGGCTAGGCTTAAAAGAAGTCGGTATTTTAATATACACTTATGAATGAACCTGGAAAATGCAACCCTCCTGGTCAAATGTTTCATCAAATTTATCTAAACAGGGATAACAAATCACTTATGGCCTATAATAACTCATGTTCTATCCACTAAAAAACTTTCTGTGGGCAATGCAGACCTATTATCTTCTCTAACTGTATTATTTGACTATGGAATATGTATGTAATTTCTGACCTCATCAGTTTAGACATTGAACTCTTTAGAGACCTCCTCCTCACCAGTCAGTTTTGTTATAGGCAGTTCCTACCTCTTTAACGGATGTTGATATGTCAAAAGGCAACAAAAAAAAATCATCAATTAATGATAGTGGTGCCATCATAACTACACTAAAGTTTCTAGTGCAGGGTTAATGTTATGGTTGGATTCATTCAGCAGCAAGGGTAATTGACAGGCACTTGACAAATAACTAAAGAGACGAGAAAAATCTGGGAGAGACCACATATGCAGGGCAGACCTCTTAGTACATATTACAAATAGAATTTCATATGAAGTATGCATCTGAAACTATAGGCACAACAGGCAAGATGCTTGACACTGAGTCCACACTTCTACCAACACTAGCATTCTTGTCTACCTTAGTACTCTTCTGCCTCATAAAGCAATGCTAAGTGTTAAGCTTTACCTCCTTATGCTATCATATTTCAGTAGTTAGTAAACCCTTTTTATTTGTCCCAAGTAATTTTTCAGGGATATCTTTGTTTAATAGGTAAGGAAGAGGCAACCGTAGTTATTTGGTAACATGGTCTGAACTCATGAAAAAATTATAGTGATTTACAATCTCCAGAAAAAGGTAGTTATGATAAAAAAAATTAAAAAATCTAAATGAAACAGAGGGGTGACAAGGTGCCCGCCTTTTAATGATTGGTAAGAAAAATCTAAAAATAAAGAAAAGCAATGTGTATTTAAAAGCTTACACTATAACTCATCTAAGCTAAAGTCACAGCTGCAAGTGGCTATAAAACAGTTAATACATTACAAAAATGTGACTATGTCAAGTCCCATCTTAGGGTGTGCACCCTTTAAGGCAGTGAAATTGTCACTCGTGCAAAAGTCATCCAGTGATGACTGGCTTTCATTACTTTCTGCAACCCCTCCACCATGCGGTCCACCAATATCTCCAGAAACTGTCAGTTATTCCTTTCTAAGAGGTCAGGTACTGGTGAGTTTTGCAAACACAACTACCATTTCCCCAGATATAGTCCAGATTTCTTCCAGCATTTCCATTCTCCCCCTGAGTTGAGTTATAACACTAGACTTCATCAACATTAATCAGTAATGCCCTCACATCAAATGTTAATGTGTATTGCTAATCAAGGAAAGTAATTGTATCACAAACATAAATATGGGGGGAAATTAAAAACATTTTCTAATAAAAGGCAGTCAACAAAAATTAAAACTTTAGGTAAAATTAAGCACATTATTATCCAATTCCCAATTATTACTTATTTAATTTAACATTTGTTGACTGGGAAAGTCTGACTAGGACAGAGCCTTTTTTCAGTGGAGGCACAGGGAAAAACTCTCCAGATGCATTATTGATGGAAATAAATATCAGTGGACATCCCCTGCAAGTCAACCTGCAGAACAAGAGACGGATTCTGACTCTTCTACTGATTATTATATACCCTCCACATAACTGCGCCCTTGTGAGAAATATTAAACCCCGCAGCAGCTAACGATGGCAAGGCTGAACCTTCTGTAAAAGTGGTGTGACCATGGACTGCAGTGGATTTTCAAAACATTGTAGATTCTCTACTTCCTATTCAAGCACACTCAGCAAAATATGCAAAAATCTTAGAGGAATTTTAGTACAGTTGCAAAACCATACCATCAAGGACCTGAGAGTTGTATTAAAAACCTCCACACCTCTATATATTTTTAAAAAAAATAATGAACAAATCTAACATGGGTGACAACATCCCAAAACATACAGATGATAGATTTCTTGTTGCAAAAAAGTAACTTCTTAAAACCCATTACCACACCATGTCCCCAGCCCCTAACTAGGCAAGAATAAACGGTATTGTGCAAAGAGAAAATAAATCTACTTATGCATATTTGCAGCATGTGTCAGATGCATGTGAAGCCCAGTGGGCTGCCAGCAGCTTTTATAAAGGGTCTGTTGCCATGTATACAAGAGCAGAATAAAATGGTTAGTTGAAATTGCTTAGGCATTCATGGAATTATAAATCAGGCACAATATGTAATAAATAATATGCTCAGTGATAGTATGATTTTCTAGGGATGGGAAAAATTGTGAAAAAAAAAGTCCAGTCCAATTCTTTTATTGATTATTATCCTTCTAATGCATCACAGGTCCCAGGAGGTGCATTGTGTCTAAATGCTTGTTTTAATTGTGGACAGACTGGGCATTAGTGAAATAAATGTTCATTATTTGGACAGCAATAACTTCGGCAAATACTCAAATACCACAGCAACCTGAAAAACCTTCCTGTATTAAAAACTACTCAGCAACCATTGGCGTGGCAACAAACTTGTTAGGACATTCATGAGCAGGAACTGCAACTATTTCCTTTAGTATTGATTAATCAAGATGTGGTCGCTTTTATCAGTGTTACAGTGCAAAATACACCTGTCACATTTTTATTTATTTATTTATTTATATTAGACACAGAGGATACTAGATCTATGATTATTTCAGGATATACTGAACACTTTCCACTTTCTAAACATACAATTTGGGGAGTGGGTATATCTGGAGTTCCTTTAAATTACTCAGAAACTGTTCTTATTCAAACTGGTCTACTAAAAGGTCAGCGTGCTTTTATTGTAGAAAATTCATGCTCTTTAAATCTGTTGTGTAGAGATGTACTATGTAAACTATAGATGTACTGTTTATTGCACACCTGATGGTGTATTTTTAGATATTCCTAATAATTCTTTATGATTATATTCACAAGGTATCTGCCCAAATGAAGATGCCCTTTTTGCTTTCATAACAGCAGAGCAGAAACTAAAAAATGCCGGCATGGAGATAGTAAATGTTATCCTTCTACAGCTCTGGACTGCACATGACAATGAGATAGGGTTCATATCTCAGTAAAAGCAAAACAATGAAATTGAACCTGTTACAACAAGGTGTCATTGTCCCAACTCACAGTCCTTGCAATACTTCTATTTTTCCAGTATAAAATGGAAAAAAATGTATATATATATATATATATATATATAGGTTTGTACAAGATTTACATGCAGTGAAAACTGTAGTAGAACCAGTTTCCAGTTGTTTCTAATCCTCCAACAATACTGAGTTTTATCCTTTCCGATGCCACCAACTTCTCAGTGATAGATATTTTATCTGCTCTCTTTCCTGCTCCTACACATTCAAGGTCAGCAGTACACTTGGACTACATTACCACAAGGATATGTGAAATCTCTCACCCTTTTCTCTAGAGAAATGAAAAAAAAAAAACAATTAGATAAGATTAAATTTCCTTTTGGGCCTACTTTAATTCAATATGTAGATGATTTGCTTTTAGCTTTAAGAAAATTGCAAACACTATTTTTTGACTCAGAAAAAATTAGGATTTAACGTTAATAAAAGCAAATTGCAGTTCTGAAAGTCGCAAGTTCAGTACTTGGGATATCTTATTTCAGAGGGTCCTTGGCAGATTTTTGTCTTCACAAATTGCTGTGATTTAAACTCCATGATGGCCTTCTATATTAAAACAGCTGTGAGCTTATTTGCATTTGACAGGTTACTGTCAGCAATGGATTTTTAATTTTGCAAAAGTGGTAAACCTTTGTTAAAATTGACCTTTACCCCAGCAGGAATATCATAAACAGCTTTTGTATAATTAAAACTATTGCTTTTAAATTTTCCCGGTCAACAAATGTTAAATAAATAAAATAAATAAATAAAATAAAATAAATTCTCATGCACTAATGTTACCAGATTATTCTAAGTGATTTTTTTTTCTGTTTTGTAGTGAAAAAAATAAAGTAGCATTAGGATTGCTACAACAACTTAAAAATTATGTTTTTTAGATCAGTTGCTTATTTCAGTACAAATCTCAGTCCTGTAGCTGAAGCCTTCTCCCAATATCTTTGAGCGGAGGTCACAATGGCACACATTGTAGACGTGGCTGCTGCACATACTTTTGGGCACAAGACTTGTGTGGCAGTTCCGCACTCTGCAAAAGCTCTGTTACTGAAAACTAAAGTACAATATTTGTATTCCGCAGGATTTTCTAAATATAAAGTGTCTTTACTTAATAACCTTTCACTACAGATTATTCAGTTTCCACCACTTAACCCTGCTTTTTTAACCCCCAGAGCAGACAAAGGAAAACCCCAAAATTGTGCAGTTGTTACTATCACTGTGCTTCCTGTTAGATTCGACTTGAAAGACATTCCCTTTGCAAAATCCAGACCTCATTCTTTTCTTAGATGGCTCCTGTGTTCAAAGAGCTGATGGTAAACTCATAGCAGCCTTTTCCATTTGACACAAGACAACCTTTTATTAACTGGACAATTAAATGAAAATGTTTCTGCAAAAGTAGCTGAACTAGTAGCTACAACTGATGCATTCAAAACTGGCAAAGATCAGTCAGTAACCATATTTACTATTTCTTGCTATGCCTATAGTGTTGCTCGCAATTTTGGTATACTTTGGAAAAAAAGGAGTTATTATTTAATATCAGCAGGGACAGTCACTAAGATGCTGTTTTTCTGAAGTAATTAAATAAAAATAACTTTACATGCATTATTGTGTTTTCAAGATCAGACAGAGGACTCCGAAATAAAGAGAACTAGACAAGCGATGGCTGCAGTTACTGCCCAGAGTCCAGACCTTTTGTGGTGGCATCCAGACAGCTGACTACTTAATTTGTTACTGAAAACTAAAGCACAATATTTGTCTTCAGCAGGATTTTCTAAATATAAATTATCTTTACTTAATAACCTTTCATTACAGATACTTAATTGTCTCAATCAGTTTGCAAAAACCTATCACTTTCTTTTTCAATTGAGCAAAAGTGCACTAATAATACAATTTCCACTGCTTAGTATGCCCCTCAGCTCTCAGAAATCACTCAATGTTTTGTAAATGTTTATGTAATTTACTTAGAACATAATGTGCTTACATCAGTACCTGCATCTATTCAGTCATTAAAACACTATGTTCTATTCAGTGGGACTTTACTGAACTCCCTCAAGTACATAAAATTAGACATGCCCCATGTGGTTAGTTGAAGTTTTCTCTGAATGAGTAAAAGCATTATCCATGTGGAAAAAATGATTCACTCAAGTTAGCAAAAAGTTACTGACAAAACTGATTCTTAAATTTAGTGTTCCCTGTAGTATCCATTGTGACCAAGGAAGCCATTTTACTAGTCAAATAATACAGCAGCTTTGTAGAGCATTAAATGTTAAATGTTAAATTGCAGCTCCACTGTCCTTATACACCACAGGCTTTTGAAATAGTAGAGATAGCTTGTCAAATGTCTGCCACCCTCTCCCTAAAAATTTAAAGTTGCAAAATATGATGAGACCATGTCTTCCTATTGTAAATCCCTGTGTTCTCTTTTGCAAAAAATACCATAGTGTCATTCTGCATGCAACCCAGCAGTGACCCACAGAGCAGGATTACCATGACCTGGTCTTGGAGATTTCATGTACATCAAAGTGCATTCCTGAAGAAATGCATGTACTCCCTGATAAAAAGGACCCTACTTACTTTTGTTCACAACTAATACTGCCATTCATTATAAGGGGCTCCCCACCTAGATCCATGTGCTGCATGTTAAAAAGACAAGACCCTCACTTGTGGAAAGTATAACCAAAACACCACTGATGCCAGATGACTTGACCCAGCAAAACCCATCACTAGCCAAACCAGAGAGCAAACCACAGATATTGTTACATCTGGAAATGATAATCCATGATGTTTCACCATCCAAACCGAAAAAAAACAAACAAAAAAAACTGCAACTGTGCATTTTACACTGTTTGCCATCCAACCAGATTCCACACCTGCCATCCACCTTACACCCTGTACCAAATGCAGTTAAGTTGCCCTTGTTGCTTTTGGCACCTGAAACTGTGAGTGCATCATCCTCTGTGACTTGTAGAAGTGTAAGTTCTGAATCATTCCTTAATAGTCAAAGATCCTTTGTTAAAAACAGAATCAGGCATTTGGTTAAAATTTAACTGAGAGAATCTAAATTGCATCCTAAATGTATTGCTTTTTTTCCTGTCTTGCATAGTTAGGTACAGACCCTCTATGTTAGCAGTTGCTGGGTTTGTGTGCATATTCCTACTGTGTATGATGAGGGTATTCCATTGACTCCCATAACAGTGACTGATTCTGAGCATTATACTACAGTTTACCTTAGCCTTTTCTACCCCCTTTACTGGAATGCCACTTCAAATAGCAATGACTGCTAAAGGATCTGTTTGGTATCACAAAAATAAAAATCTTTTTCTCAAAATTAGTACTTGCAATTGTACTTAAAATATTTATGATGGGACTGGAAGGCATGGTACAGCAGCATTACATTTATTTTTTAACATTTGTCATATCCCATAACGTCAAGTGTTTGTAAAAGGGCAAACAATCGAGCCATTGCTGGTCCTGAATCTGCATTGCACTTTTTGAATTAGAGTCTTAATTACTGATTAAAGTGGTTGAAGGAATTCCAATTTATGTGCTTTTAGATGTCCCTAAAATTGTACTTATTTAATTTGGCATTTAACACATAATTTATATAATTCTACCTCTTTTGAAATTACTTGAGAAATGTTTTTGTTTTTCTGTTCTTATTATTGATTTTACTGTTTGTGTTATGCGTAGTGTTAGGCATTCAAATAAACTTGACTTAAACATTTCACATGTTAAACTTAGGCTTTGCCAAGAGAGCTGAGAAACATTAACCATCTGGAATTTCAACAATCACTTCTGTGCCCTGGTTTGAAAAAGGGGCCTACCACTAGACATGTGCCATAGAGATAGATAGATAGATAGATAGATAGATAGATAGATAGATAGATAGATAGACAGACAGACAGACAGATAGATAGATAGATAGATAGATAGATAGATAGATAGACAGACAGACAGACAGACAGATAGATAGATAGATAGATAGATAGATAGATAGATAGATAGATAGGTAGATAGATAGATAGATAGATAGATAGATAGATAGATAGATAGATAGATAGATAGATAGACAGACAGACAGACAGATAGATAGATAGATAGATAGATAGATAGATAGATAGATAGATAGATAGATAGATAGATACAACTATGTATGCTCTTGTCTGTGTTCATGTCTCTGTTAGCCATTGTTCAATATTCTGACTTGAAGAAGTTACCCTCACAGAATTATTGTATCCCCACAATTTTTGCTTAGCTGTTTTTATTTATTTTCTGTTTTCTTATCTTAAGATCTCTGCTTCCTTGATACCTTTGGTGAAAATGGCACTTGACTGTAATCTACTGAAGATGCCTAGAGATAAATTCTGAGCAGCAATACTGAGAATTTTATAATATGGATGATTGGGTTCCACTTGTAATTCAGAGATCTGTAAACAGTTATTTTTCTAAATACTTAGCAATAGTTATGTGTTGAGCTTAGGCTTTGACTGATCTGCTGAGTGTTTTTTTGGTTTGGGATTTAGTCAGAGCCTACTTCCTTTCATAACAGTAGGATTGGATAGTGTGGTTTGGGTTACTTGAATATAATGTGTTTACTAAGCATTTTGATGATGTACATTGCAAAAATATGAGCCACAGGAGGGTGACTGCTCCCTGAGGAGGGAATGTTAGTCGTAAGTACGACCAAGGATTTGTGTTTGTTTGTACACTGCATGTAGGTAAGTAGGGGGAGAACTGTGGGTGGTGTGCATATGTGTCAAGATTCATGGCTTTGTACATGAATGTCCTGCACTGCTGCACAGGATGAGGGTAGAAGAAAAGCGATCACTGCAGGTGGAGCTCGCTGTGGGTACAAGGGCAGCATGGCATGTGTAATGCTCGATAAGCATACAGTATGGTGCAAAAACACACCTTTCATGTAAACTGACCTATTATTAGACCATTAAATAGTATAATATCTAAATATGTGATATCCTCAAGAATGGATTATGTACCACATATCACAGTGCAATCAAAGATGCACACATTCACACACGTTCACACACACACACACACACACACACACACACACACACACACACACACACACACACACACACACACACACATACACATACACATATCACACATGGGCGCTCATGCACACACACAAACATACACACACACATATCATACACGCGTGTTTGTGCACACACACACACACACACACACACACACACACACACACACACACACACACACACACACATATCACACATGGGCGCTCGTGCACACACACGAACATACACACACACATATCATACACGCGTGCTTGTGCACACACACACACACACACACACACACACACACACACACACATACACATATCACACATGGGCGCTCATGCACACACACAAACATACACACACACATATCATACACGCGTGCTTGTGCACACACACACACACACACACACACACACACACACTTTTTACATCTAGGTCAGTAATAATCATCATAATGAATGGCTACAACTGCATGAGAATATGTGTGTGTGTATGTGTGTGTGTGTGTGTGTGTGTGTGTGTGTGTGTGTGTGTGTGTGTGTGTGTGTGTGTGTGTGTGTGTGTGTGTGTGTGTGTGTGTGTGTCGGTATGCCAGTTTGGAATCTGTGCTTATATAGTGCTCCTGGAGAGAGAAGGAACAGAGTGCATAGATTCCTGACTCTTTCTGGTTGGTAAGTGAGTGTATTCTTGATATTCCTGTCAAGGCATCTAGCAGGAAAATCCTACAACAAGCCTACAGACCCTTACATCATCTGGGACAAGACAATGGATCACCAAACAGGCTGTGTCCTGCTTTTCATCTTTGTATTGGTGCTAATATTTTGCTTTTGGTGAGAGGAGAAGCAAATGAGCATTGTATCCCAGCAGCATGAAGCTGTGGTGAGACACGAACACTAGTAGTAGTCAGTCAGTCAGTAGGCATTAAGGTGACGCCCCTCTTTTGCTCTACTTATTAGTTTCCCCTCAAGTGTTTGGCAGTGCCTTGGATAGCCACATACACCTCGAGTTGACATTTTCCCTGTAAAAGCACTATTGAAATTTCAAAAAACAAGATAAAGTGCCAAAACTGCTGGAGCCACGGATGTCAGCAAAATACTTTATTGTTGAATCCACAACGCTTACGCCAAATACAGTACTCGAAACACATGAAACTATTGAAACACTATTGAAATTTCCCCATACCTGGTAGCACACAGGACAACTAGTTTGCAGTGAAAAGCACTTCCCCCCAGAGGTGCAAACCAGATACTCCTGGCATTGCTTTATATTCTCATTCCAACTGTCTAATCAATAAAAAGGGTCTGTTGCCATAGATATGAACTTTCCCACTATCTCGGTTACCAGCTTAGTGGATGTGGGCATCCAGAGGCAGTACAGAAATTGCCTCATGTTTACTGACAACCAGTTAATTCTCAAACAAACTGATATGGTATGTCAGATGTATTTACACAATGTCACTGGAGGCAAAGCTCTCACATAAAAGTAGTCCTAATGTCAGTCAGGTTGTCAATAGTACACATGCTGTACCCATCACACTCAATTCAAAGCAAACACAAAGGCCAACATGTGTTGTGGCTCTTAAGTATAAACTTCCTAAACCCCAAAGACCTCCTAGTGAAGTACACATAACAAACACTCTCAGCAATTCCAAATGCACTTGTTTAAAACAATATCTGCATCAACAAAGATAGCCATATCTCATGGAGCCTCTATTTTCAAGAGCATAAGACAAGCCACCAAAGAATCCAATATTCTAGTCATTGGAGACCCCATTGACATACACACTGATGTCCCTCTTACTAGGCTGAGTAAGGAGGAAGTCATGGTCAGCTGCTTATTAGGGGCCATAATCCACCACATTACACACACACTCAGGTCATTTGACCACAAGTACCAGTATGACTTAGTCATAGTCCATGGGGATGTAAACGACCTGAGATATACCTCCTTAGACTATATGTGCAGAGACATCATGGAGCTCTGGAAATATGTTTCCAAGGCTGGTATGATCCTAGCAGTGATCAAACCTGTGCCATGGTGCTTGCATTAGGCATTGAGTTCTCTAGTCTGTACACTTAGATCGGTAGGGGTTCTTTTCTTACTGTAGTCAACTGGTGTGTGTGTGTGTGTTTGTTCACTTGGTTGACATTTGAGAGGCATTGATTCTGTTCTTACTGCAGTCAGCTGGTGTGTGCATGTGTGTCTTTCTAGTCAGAAGGGCACAACTGTGTATCCTGCAGTCATCACTACAATACCATGGAGTACCAACATTTAGTCTGGCTCAGTAGTGAAGTGGTTATGTTGCTGGTTTTGTAATCTAAAGGTTCTGCGTTCAAGTCTTGCCAGTGCCTCTCTAAGAGGTTTGATGCATATATAATCATTTTTCCTTCTCAAAGGATGATGCCAGATTATGAACAAAAGATGACTGATTTTAATAATTGGCTTAATTTCTGGTGTCATTCTAAGGGGGTGCAATATTTGTCAGCATGGAAGGAGATGGTTGACAGAATACTCTGCTTTGCCTGGGATGGTCTACACCTCGCCCTTCTAGGGTTTTGAATATTATCTAAAACATTGTCCTCCCCCATAGCCCCTTTTTTAAAGCAATGACAATCTGAAAGTACTTCTGACATAGCAAATCAAAATCAAGAAATTCTAAAGGTATTACAATTCAGTGCTAGGACTCTAAACAAAAAACACCACTCCCCCGTGCCACATATACAAATGCCATAGATATAGCAAACTTGCTGGCTGACAGATTCAGTGAAAACGTTACCCCTCTGTCCCCGCATCAGTAAATCAGGACATCCCCAGTACCCCCCCTTCCCCTTATATCTAGGGAACAGGTCATCACTGCTCTCTCATAGGCAAAAAATACAGCCTCCATGGGACCCGATAACATCGCAGGTTGCATCCTACATGAACTCAGGCAGGAACTTGCAGCACCATTAGGCTCCCTATTCAACCAAAGCCTGAGTACTGGCTTCATCTCAGCTGAGTGGAGGACAGCCATTGTCATTCCTTTGCACAAAGGTGGAGCATCCACCGATCCTGGAAATATAGACCCATCAGCCTAACTAGCCTGATCTGCATGGCCATGGAACAGATTATCATGGACCTCATTAACAAGGACATTGGCAACCTTCAAATACTTGATCCCACACAGTTTGGCTTCATCAAGGGGAGGTCATGTCTGCTAAATTTGGTTGACTTCTTTGAGGCAGTTTCCAAAGCCATGGATGAGGGTAAGATGGTGCACACCGCCTACCTTGACCTGGCCAAAGCCTTTGACACTATTCCTCACTCGGGCATAATAGATGAACTCTCTCAACTAGGCATCAATCCATATGTTACCAGATGGGTAGCAAACTGACTCACTGATAGAACCCATGTAGTCAAAATAGGAGAAACCACCTCAGGCAGTAGACCCATAACAAACGGCTTACACCAGGGTTCGGTCATGGGGCCTCTGTTATTTGGGATATACTTTTCTGAGATCCAGGCCAAACCTAGTGGGCCATGGCTGACCAAGTTTGCAGATGACTGCAAGCTGGGTGCTGTCATCAATACCCCTAGTGATGTGGACATTCTCCAACAGGATCTCACTCAGACAAATGACTGGTGCCAGAAACATGGCCTCAAGCTGAATACTAAAAAATGCATCATCATCCCCTTTGGGGAGAGTGACGTCCTCACAAATTTTCACATTAATAACAATGTCCTAAGCACACAATCAGTCGTGTGGGATTTAGGCACCCAGGTTGATAGGAACCTGACTTTTGAACAACATGTTGCTTCCATTGTATGGAAAGCCTTCTGCATGGCCCACCTCATAAGTAAGGGTATATCATCCAGGGACAAGGAGGTCATAGCATCCCTGTATTCTTCCCTTATAAGGCCCATTACTGAGTACAATGCCCCTTTTGGCATGTACCTCACAAAGCACATGCAGCAGCTGGAGAGACCACAGAGGTTCCTCTCCAGGAGAATCCAGGGCCTCAAACATCTACAATACACCGATAGGCTAAAAGCCCTATCCCTCTACTCAGTTTCATACAGGCTCCTCAGACGTGACATACAAGGTGATCAATGGCCCTACCTTGATGTGATGGCTGCATATCTGCAAGTCAGGCTCCACTCGAGTAACCCAGATGCGCGGCCTCAACCTGGTCTGTGACATCAACAAGATTTGTTGGCAGGACAGATTTCTGTTCCAGAAATCCTCCCATCTATGGAATAAACTCCCTCTCCACATCACGCAGAGTACTTTTTAACATCTTTTTAAGTGCAACCTGGATAACTGGATGAGAAACAGAAAATATACCCCTGTGATTCCATCCATGTCCCTGGTGGACAGGGGCATTGGGTGCTGATTGGTCTAAACATGGGCTAAACTTTTGGCTAGGCTTATAAGGGCCTCAGGGCCAATAGCCTAATAACATCCTATGATCCTATGATCATTAGAAGCTCTCTTCACACTATAGAATGCTGACATCTGTGCAGTCACTGAGACATGGTTTAAAGCCACGGAGTGCACAATGATAGTGCAAGGTTATAATCCTTTCCATTCATTTAGCCCAGCTACTATACAGACAGGGACTAAAGGTGGAGGTGTCTTGATTTACATCAAAAATAAACATAACTTAATGCTGGTCAAACAGGACAAGGCACTTGAGCTATTCCATGTTCAAATCACCATAGGAAAAATCCAATACCACTGCTGTGCATGGTACAGGTCCCTCTCTATGACCTAGGAAACATATACCATGTATTTAAACTGACTGGAAACACTTATCATTCAATCCAATACCATATTTATGGGTGAATTTAATTTCTCACTATTAAATGGAAATCATATACAACACCAAACATACAAACAAAGTGACTCCTGGATTTTGTAAACACAAACTCAATGGATCAGATTTTCAATACACCAACAAGGGGTGCAACCATACTGGATCTGGTCCTCACTAATATGGGACAGTGTTGCATGCCTCTAATGTAATGTCTTCTCTGGTAAGGTCAGACCACAAAATGGCCGCTTTTGAAGTAAAAATAAAACCCGGAACCCCAGATAACCCTGAAATATTCAGGAACTACTCTAAGGCTAACTTCCTGCTATTAAGTGATAAATCAAAGCAAGAACCACACTGAAAAGGGCATAGGATGGAAAAAATGTCTTTATTTATAGAACACACACCAGTATTGAACTCTTTCATCCCAAACAACTGGAACTTCATCAGAATGCAAGCAAATGCCTAAAAGAATTAATTTAAATAGCACTCCCATTCCTATGATAGGTTAATCAATTAATGGATAAACCAATCAACAATTTTAAAGCAATTGTAACCACCGACAATGTCACTGCACTTTGTGTGAAAAGTGTGAACATGTTTATGTGGGAAAGACAAAACGTGCACTGAGGGTTAGGATATATGAACACATTTATGAGATTCAAAACCGAATAATGCTTTATATAAGCACTCTGTCGAATGTAAGGGATTTACAAAGTTCACCTTTGGTATTTTAGAAATTATTAAAATTGAGCAGGGGGGGTAATTGGAAGAATAGATTGAGAAAAAGGGAAATTCAGTGGCAACTGCATTTAGCTGCCATTTTTCCACCAGGTTTAAATGATGTGGTGTCAGTCTCCCCTGTTTTATTAGAAAGGGCTGAAAGAATTTAAGCTCAATATATTCTTGAAGTATATTTATTATGTATTCATTATGAATATTCTGATTTTGATTGTTTTTAAATGTGGAATGCAATTTCTGCATTTTTTATTCAATCTGCTATAATAGGAGTGGTACAGTGTTGGTGGTTAAAATTGCTTTTAAATTGTTAATTGCTTTATCCATTAATTGATTAATCTATCATGGAATGGGAATGCTATTTAAATTAATTCTTTTAGGCATTTGCTTGTGTTCTGATGAAGTTCCAGCTGTTTGGGATGAAACCACTCAATACAGGTGTGAGTTCTACAAATAAAGGCATTTTTTTAAATCCTGTGCCCTTTTCAGTGCGTTTCTTGCTTTGATTTATTGTTTTTATTTTTTGCACTGTTCCAGCCAGATGGTTTATGTTTCTTGCTATTAAGTGATAACCTGGCAGAATTTCAAGCCTACATAAACACTGAGAACACTGCTGCCTATGCAGAACAATTCACAGAATCCCTGTACAAGCATGTTAATAACTGCATAGAGGCAACTGTACCTACCAGGAAGTAGTACAGAACTAACTCAAAAAACAAGCCACCCTGGTGGAATCACAAAATCAATAGACTATATAACAGCAGGAAGAAAATCATGTCAAAAATTAGGAGGTACAGCACCCAGCAGGATAAAATCACTCTTATCAAACTAAACAAACAACTCAGAGGACAAATAAAGTCTACCACAGCCAAATTTGAGGTAAGTTTGGCCTCCAAGGCCAAGGACAACCACAAAGCATTCTTTAGCAATGTCCACAACCTTAAAGGCAATACACAATTGTGTGCAGAGCTCATTGTAAATGGAGCCACCTGTACTGAGCCAAATGTCATAGCAAACCTCCTGTCTAATAAAGTCAGCTCCAACTTTACCCCTCTCTCCTCCTCAACCTTCCCTCAGGAAATATCATCAAATATAAGTCCCCCTGCTATCACTAGGGAACAGGTCCTTAATGCTCTCTCTAAGACCAAGAACACTGCATCAATGAGCCTAGACAATATCCAAGGATGCCTTCTAAACAGCATGACATATGACCTATCAGGGCCACTGGAATTACTATTTAACCGTAGCCTCCAAACAGGTTTCATGCCTCATGAATGGAGAAAGGCAGCAGTCATCCCTCTGCACAAAGGTGGGCCATCAACGCTAGAAATTACAGACACACAAGTCTCACTAGTCTTATATGTAAAGCCATGGAAAGAATTATCATGGAGGTGATCAACAAAGATATTAGTAAACCTCCAGACACTGAACCCAACCCAGTTTGGTTTATCAAGGGCAGATCATGCCTACTCAACCTGGTGGACTTCTTTGAGAAGAGCACTAAAGAAATGGATGAAGGAAAAAATGTTCACACTGCCTATCTTGACCTGGCCAAGGCATTTGACACAATACCCTACTTGGGCATTGTTGAAAAACTCAGGAGGTTAGGTACAAACCCGTATGTGACACGGTGGATAGCCAACTGGCTCACAGACAGGACCCAGGAAGATAAAATTGGGGAGTCCACCTCTATAAAGAGGCCAGTCACATGTGGAGTCCCTCAGAGATCAGTCCTTGGACTGCTCCTTTTTGGCATTTACTTCTCAGAAGTCAAAGTCAATGTCAGTGGTCTCTGGCTGACTAAATTTGCAGATGATTGCAAATTAGGAGCTGTCATTGAATCTCGCACTGACACAAATATTCTCCAGGAGAGGCTGACACAGACAAACAACTGGTGTTAGATCCATGGACTAAAACTAAATACCAAAAAATGCATAATCGTATCCTTTGCGAAGTCATCCATCCGTGGTAACTATCATATTGACAGCACACCCCTTAGTGTTGACCCAGCAGTCAGGGACTTAGGACACACATCTTTCCATGCCAGGTTCTCACTTAATAACAGGAGGTTAGCCTTAGAGTAGTTCCTGAATATTCCAGGTATAACTGGGGGTCCAGGTTTTATTTTTACTTCAAAGGAGACTATTTTGTGGTCTGACCTTACCAGGGATGACTTTGCAGTACGGGATGTGCAGCAGTCTCCCATATTAGTGAGGACCAGATCCAGTATGGTTGCACCCCTGGTTTGTGTATTGACTATCTGGTCCAGGAAGTTTGTGTTTACAAAATCCGGGAATCTCTGTACATGTATGTTTGGTGTTGTATAGGATTCCCAGTTAATAGTGGGATAATTAAAGTCACCCATGAATATTGTATTGGGTTGGATGGTTAGTGTTTCTAATAAATTTAAATACATGGTATGGGTTTCCTGAGTCATAGAGGGGACCTATAGCTTGCAATCACTCAATTTTGTATTTATTGGTGCAATATATACTCACATATATTCCAAGTAAGTGCAATATTTGTTTATTATATCCATAGTCAGTATTATTTAACTCATTCAAATGCAATATTGGACAAATAATGTAAGCATTTTAATCTGTAGTGAGTTTTGTATTACTTTAAATAGGGTAGTTAACTCAGGGGAGGGTATTATTTTCCTTTATGAGTGCTGGTAAATGTCTCTACTCTTTCTTGTGTGTATTGGGAGTAGTATTGTATTTGTTGGTTATGTTTATTCTGCTACTTGTATGTGTTGTTTCACTTTCCTTTGTAATCTCAAGAATTGAGCTGATGCATGAAATTTCATTTAGGCTACACATGTGTAGTTCTAAATGACAATAAATTTTACATTGTCTTGTCTTGTCTTGTAATAAGATTGTGTTCAAAGAAAGTGTACCTTTGTAAGTAAACTACCATAACAGAAGATGTTTTAATAGATCACTGTTGCCAGTAGCTAAAGCTATATGGGGACATATCTAGGGAAGGATTGGATGTCTGGTCATTATGCTAAAGCTTTTAGTTGCCTCTCACAATGCAGCATACATCCAGGGAAGCACAAATGTATGCTGGTGTACAAACAGACAAAGGAGTGCCCGAATTCAGAGCTTTCCTGCCTCACAGAAAATCATGCTTTGAGTCAACATATGGGAACTTACGTACTAGAATAAAAATGGGAAAATATGGTAACGTATGTGTTAGGAGAGACATGGGAAAATAGGAGTAAGGGAAACCCTTCCCTTGCCAGATGATAGGAGTAAGGTAAACCCCACCCTTGCCAGAAGATGGAAGGATAACATGCAGTAGGAGGGCAAAAGGGCTACAAAATAGAAATGGAAAAGACAGGAGGGTGTTACTGCAGCAGTGATCTGTTTCAGCATCTACTTTTATCATACCTCTCATCCTGTGGACATTGAAAATAGAAGCAAAGGCCTTGGAAAGTTAGGAACACACACCTAAAAATCTGGATATCTGATTAGCATACAATTTGACTAGCAAATAGCACATATCTCTTCCTGCTTCCATTGGGAATGTGGGAAGCTACTCAGAAACACACGTTTAAAAAACAAAAGTTGGCAAAAGTTTTGGAAAAATATAAGCACGTTATCAGAGAGAGAGAGACAGTGTAAAATGTGTAGACTTTAATGAATTGCATCACATGAGGTCATTTATTTTTCCTTCAGAAAAAGGGAGTTGTAAGATGTGTGTCCTCTTTCTTTAAAGTATTGTCACTACTAGTATGTTTGTCATGTAATGTTTTTTTTATTTACTACACAGCTTCAAAATCTA
Source organism: Protopterus annectens (assembly GCF_019279795.1). Classification (NCBI taxonomy): domain Eukaryota; kingdom Metazoa; phylum Chordata; order Ceratodontiformes; family Protopteridae; genus Protopterus; species Protopterus annectens. The sequence goes on along the minus strand of NC_056729.1, from coordinate 1,937,837,825 downwards.
TGTGATGCCAGAGATATAAAAAATTGTGTGAAGGGATAAATCAAGTCTAAAAATAAAGGCATACTTCCAAAAATACAGAAATATGAGAGGTCTGATTGTTATAGTAAGTATAATTACATAACTGTAGGATGCTTGCTATTAATTCACCATTGTAGTAGCCTATAAGTTATGTGGGATGATTACTAAAGCTTAGATAGCCAGGGAGGAGGAAGAAAGGTCAGAGTTCAGGAGTCTCTGGAGAATACTACTAGCAAATTCTGATCTTGCCATGGAAAAAGAATCTATATTGTAATGTTTGGTAAAAGTTTGTACAGATGACCAAGTTGCAGCCTGTAGGATATATCTACAAGTAGTCAAAGAATGGTAGAGTGTGCATTGACCTTCATAAGAAGGGACTTCCCAAGGTGAAAATAACAACGTCAAAGTCAAAAGTCAAGTCAAAGTAAACTTTATTGTCGATCAAACATACACAGCAGTGCAAGGTGAATTAAATTACATTGCTTTGGTCCCTGTGGGGACATATCAATGATCACATAGTTTGAATGACAGTAAGACTAATGGACATACAATAATAATTAAAATATGAACAACACAATAAATTACCACAGTTGGACAGGAAGACATTGGACAATATTATACTAGTAGGTATTGCAAGACCATGACTTAATATTGTGATTGCTTAGAATATTGCACTTCATCAGTTGTAGTATGATATATTCTCATGTTCATATTGCACATGTATGGAGTGATGACTTACTCCTGACTATTGCACATTCAAGAAGTAATAGTGTAAGAGATCAGTATAATTGTACCAGTAACTGAAGCAATTTGCCAGCGTGATTACTATAGCTGATACTTCATAGCAAGTGGCATATTGATCTAATTATTCCGTCATGCCTGGCATTCAAGTTCATCAACCTTATGGATAGAGGGAAGAAGCTCCTGTTCAGTCTAGATGTTTTGATATGTAAGCTGTGATGCCACCTACCCAAGGAAAGCTGAAAGTACATGCAATGGGCAGAGTGAGTGGGATCGTTGATTATCTTCCTAGCCCTTCCCACACACCAGTCTTGTGCAGATCATCCATGAATGGGACCAAGGAACCAATGACTTTTTCCCACTGTCCTCACTACCCTCAGAAGAGCCTTGTGGTCAGATGCTTTCCAATTACCATACCAAACTATGATATTATTTGAGCAGATGCTCTTGATAGACCCTGTAGAAGGCTTTGAGGATGGACTGAGACAGGTTTGCTGTCCTCAGTTTCCATAGGAAGTGCAGACATTGTTGTGCCTTCTTCAGAGTGTGGCTAATATGAGTCGACCAGGATAGGTCATCAGATGTGCACCCCCAGGAACTTGTTTTTTTTTCACTCTTTCCACTCCCGCCCCCATAATTTCCAGAGGTTGATGTATCTCCTGAGTCCTCCTGAAGTCAACTATTAATTCTTTGGTCTTGTTTACATTTAAGGCCAGATTGTTACTGTTGCATCAGCCTATTAGATGCTGCACTTCATCCCTGTAGGCTGTTTCCTCACCATTTCTAACAAGACCTATGACAGTGGTATCATCCGCGAACTTGATGATTTTTATTGGATTCATGCTTGGCCCTGCAGTTGTGCATCAACAAGCAATTACTGTTGATGTAAGAGCAACTGGCCGGTAATCATTTAGGCTTGTTAGTTGGGATTTTTTGTAAAAGGGTATCACTGTTGTATTTTTGAAGCAGCTTGGTATAGTGGCTAGTTGCAGGGATGTGTTAAATATATCTGTAAGTACAGTGGACAGTTGGGTAGGAAAGTCTCTTAGAACCCTTCCCATAATATTATTAGGTCCAGCTGCTTTTCTGGGGTTTACTAGTCTCAGGGTCTTCAGAACATCAGCTGTTCTTAGATGTAGCACCTCCTCACTCTGTTCGACAGGGAGCTTATTTGGCACATTGTTGTAGTCCATATCAAATCTACTGAAGTAGGTGTTTAGTTTGTTCAGAACTTCTGTGTTGTCATCATATGGGGTGGATGCAGGTCTGTAGATGGCTATGGCTTGAATGCCTTGCCAGACATATCTGGAGTTCCTTTGGTCAGAGAGGTGTCCTTGAATTTTACACTCATAGGTCCTGTTAGCCTCCTTTATATCTCTACTTAGATTTGCTCTGTCCACTCTTAGGGCAGCCTTGTCTTTTGATTTAAATACAGCATTTTGTGCCTTTAGGAGTCTATATACTTCACCAGATAACCAGAGTTTCTCATTAGCCTGTGTGGTGATACATTTGATGACTGTTATGTCATCAACACATTTTGAAATATAGGCCATTACAGATTCTGTATATTCTTTCAGGTCAATATGGTGGTTCTTTACAGCTGCATCTCTAAACACTGACCAATTCGTACATTTGAAGCAGTCCTGTAGTGCCAAGACAGCTCCCTCAGGCCATATCCTTACTTGCTTGGTTGTAGGTTTGTCTGTTTTCAGCAGTGGTGTGTATGCAAGAAGCAACATGATGGTCAAATTGTCTGTGCTGTCCAGATGTGGATAAGGTACTGCTTTGTAGGCCAGTTTTACATTTATGTACACCTTATCCAGAGTTTTCACCCCTCTTGTTGCAAAGTTCACATGTTGATGGTAATGCGGTAATATAGATTTCAAGTCAGCTTCATTGAAATCACCTGCAATTATATGGGTAAACTCAGGGTTCTCATTCTGGAGGTCATTTACTGACAGATATAGAATATTCAATGCCATGTTGGTTTTAGCACTATGGGGGGATGCAAACAGCTGTTAAGCTCACTCCATTGAATTCCCTAGGCAAATAGAAGGGTCTGCATTTTAATGACATGAGCTCAATGTTCTCTGAGCAGTGAGAGGTGATTATTTCACAGTCTGTACACCAGTTGATGTTGATATACACACAAACACTCCCTTCCATGAGATTTGCCACAGAGAGACTGATTTCTGTCAGCACGAAATAATGACATCCCCTCCACATATATTGTACTATCATTTGTACTGGAGTTCAGCCAAGTTTCAGTGAACACATGTAAACAACTATTTCTCACCTTAGTTTGTGTGGAAAGATCCATCCTTAAATAGTCCATCTTGCTTTCCAGTGACCGTACATGTGCCAGCAGCATGGAAGGAAGTACAGGCCTGTGAGGATTTCTTTTCAGGCTCGCCTTAATTCCTGCTCTAGAGCCTCTCTTTCTTGATCTTTCACATCTTTTCCTTTTAATATGCTTCCCTTGTCTGATTGTTGACTGGTTAGACAGGTTTGGCCAGTTTTGCAGTTTTTACCATGGTCCAGTAAGATTCCAACCTGCAGGAGTCCCTGGAGTGTGTTTGAGTTTACAGGCCTCTCTGCTAGCAGTTCATCAAACATACAGGACAGTGAGATATGAAATCTGATTTCCAGAAGATTCTCAGCATTGTAGTTAATCATACCTTCATTTATTGCCCTTAAATCTTTTTTTTTCTGTTGTTTCTGATGAAAAACAAGACAATAGTACAATTTTCCGCAGGGATTCAAAGCAGCCAACAGAGGGCGCTGCCATTTTTTTTTTAACTGAATGGCAAGATATTGTCTGTTTTGACACTGGTCGTCCTTTCTTCTTACCTTCAAGAGAAATGAAAAGCTAATCAGATGTTGTAAAGTCTTTTTGCCAGTGTAGTTTATGAATTACCTGTGGATATTCTTTTCCCTTATTTATTTATTTTCATTTTTTCTGCTTCGGAAAAGAACAAGGGGAGACAAATATATTGGATTAAAGTGAATCTGGCAACTATTGTAGGAATGAAAGAAATATTATTTCTTAAGGATACATTGTCCCTAGGAAAGGTAAGGTAAGGTTGTGTTACCTCTTCCACCTCAGATACTCTCTTAGCTGAAGTCAGAGCAGTAAGTAAAACTATCTTCCATGTTAAAAACATTAAAACGGCTTGATGAGTTGATTCAAAAGGTAAAAGAGTATGTTTTTCTAATACAAAGTTAAGGTCCCAGTGAGGATCCACTTGTTTCCCTGGCGTATGAATGTGTAACATCCCTTTCAAAATAGTTTCACCTGAAATGAGAAGGAAAGGGGAATCTAAGAGCAGATATGTTGGGAGGGTGGCCTAATGGTTAAGGTGTTTGCCTTACAAACACAAGGTACAGGGTTTGAATCTAACAGGATAATTGGCTAGGCTTAAAATGGCTCACAAGGGCAGTTAGCCTAGTATGAATCATTCATTCATTCTATGAAATGGACACAAGATGGATCTTACCAGATCTGAGCGATTAACACAGACACTGGAGTTGCAAAGGAATTACATCCTTGAAATATTCCTGGCTCTTCTTCTGGATTCCACTAAAAAAGCTTTCATTTACCTAACTAGGGTTTTCTCATAGCAGGCTTTTTAGCCTCCTTTAATACCTGCTGAAAATCCTCAGAAAAAAAGTGCCTTGAGGGATCAAAATTCTGTCTTTCAGGCAATCAAATCTAATGCTTGTAGGCTGGGATAAATCAAAGAACCCTTATTCTGTATTAAGTCCAAGCTGTGGGACATTCAATGGTAATTGTCTTTGACGTCTTTCATAAGAAGGGAAGACCAATGATGTCTGGGCCAAAAGGGAGTGACCAAGACTATTTTGGAATGTTTTAAAAGAACTCTGGTTGTCAACAGAAAAGGCCATAGAAAGAAAAAATCATCTTGTCTTTCAGGTCTTTTGTAAGATGTTCTAAAGCAGTTTCCTCAGTTGTCTGTTGTGAATGAAGGTAAATGGATCTGTTTGAGGAATTCACCACAGGTGGATAAATAACAGTATCCTGGAAAATCCCTGTGTTTATCTTCCATTCATCACAAGTATTACTGGACCTGCTCAGTGTGTCTGCCACAGTATTATGCTCTGACAGAATATAAGTAGCCTGAATGGATACATTGTCCTGAATTACAAATTCCAGACTAACATTGCTTGTCTAAATCAGAATAAGACCTGCCTCCTCCATCTGTTTATATTCATGACAGTTGTAATTACTAAAAGAGGTCCTGAAGTCCACAAATGGTTTAGAGTCTTTAAAACATTTATCAGTGCCATCGTTTCTTGCATATTGTTTTTCTTTTTCTTGAAATTGTAGTCACAAAGACCCTGTACATTGTTTCCATTGTATACATCCTCAAGTGAAATCTGATGTGTCTGTGGTGACAGACTAGGAAGGGCCTGGGGAAAAAGGGAAGACCTGGATTCATAAGCAATCGATCTGTCTATTGCTAAAGATCTTTCTTGATAAAATTCATTACAGGGATTTGAAAAGACAGAGGCTGTTGGTATTGGTTCCATACAGATATGTAAAATTATTGATTGTTTCTTATGAGTAACCTGGACAGTTGGATCATTGAAACAGTGGAGGACAAGTATCTCAAAATCCTGAGATATTCCCTTGCTGTAGATCTTGAATTCTAAGACAACCAAAGAGATTGTGTTTGATAAAAGGCTATTTTCTTCTAGGAGTTAAGTCATCATTTGAAAAGTGTCTGGCAAGTACTCTGTAGAAATGGTACTCTGCAAGAAGGGAAAAGAAATGATTTCTCCAGACAGAGACAGAAAAAAACTGATTTTGAAGAAGATTTCTAACAAATAGGAGATATTTTTGACAGTTTTGAATTCAGCCTGCAAGAATACAGCAGTCATCCAAGTAAGGAGACTTGTAGTCTGCAAAGGCAATCCCTGGTGCTAGACACTTTTTGAAAACCCTTGGGGTTGTGGACAGACCAAAGTATAAAGAAGAGAACTGCAGATATGAAACAAAAAACAGGACACCTTAAAAAAAAATCAGAATTTTCTTTGAATGGGAATCCAGTCATAAGCATATTTAGGATCAGGGTTACCAAGAAATACAGAGGCGGAATCAGAGGAAAAAAAAGACTACAAATTGTGCAGTTTAAATTTTGGGGCTTTTATGTGATGATTTAATGAAGACAAAAACAAAATTGATTTTCAGGTTCCCTCTTTTTTGGGGCAGTAGAAAAACTCTTGCATAGAAGAATTTTTCTTTTACACTGTGGTACAAATTTTATAGCAATACCTTGGAACAAAATATGTGAAATGATTGTCGGAAAGAGGTGGGCCTGATTTTGATGGTAAGGGAGAATTCTTGTGTTTGGAAAGAAAGAGTCCCATTGCCAACTGTATTTGTTTTGTATGATGTCTAGTACCCCAGAATCCGAACTAATCTGGTGCTAATGGTGGAGGTAAAGAAAAAGATTACCTGAAAGTTTAGACAGTTGCCAAAGTGTGAACAAAAGGGAGTAAAAAGAGAGGCATAGCTCATCATTTTTTTTAGACTGAGATTATGTCTTGGCTGCCCTTTTTTTGTTATAGTTGCCCTACCATTACTTCTTCAATTTATAATTTATCTGAATTTTCTTGAGATTATTTAAATGTTTTTCTTTAAAAAGTCCCCAGACCAGAGGAGTAATTTATATTATATTTTGGAATACAGAACTGAAAAATGTACTAATCCAAAATTTACTAATCCCCCTTGGATCAGTTTTCCTCTTTCATCAAACCATTTAAAAACTTCATCCAAAGGTGTAAAAAGTAATTATTTGTTTATCAAGAGGATATTATGAATTTGAGATTTGACATCCTTGGGAAGATTTTTGCATATTAACCGTGGAATCTGCACATAACTGACTCAGCAGCAGAAACTCTTGACACCGTATCCACAACATCATAAGAATATTTCAAAGAATGCTTAGCAACCTGCATTACTGAAGAAATTATGGAGAATATTAGTAATGATGGTTTAATGCAAACTGGCTCACAGATAGATCCCACAAATTAAGAGTTGCTGGCTACATGTCAGACTCTACACCGGTAACAACTGGTGTCCCCCAGGGTTCAGTCCTGGGGTCCCTCCTGTTTGGTATAGACTTCTCAGAAGTACATGCCAACACAGGAGGGTTGTGGTTGACTAAGTTTGCTGAGAACTGTAAAATGTTTGCCATAACAGATTCCCCGGATGACACAAATATTTTCCAGAATGGACTCTATGAGACAGATGGGTGTTGTCAGAATCATGGCCTCAAGCTCAATGTGGAAGAATGCATAGTAATCCCCTTTGGTGAAAACAAAGTACTCACAAACTACCACATAGGTGTTACCCCCTAAAAATTGTCAAGGTAATAAGGGATCTGGGGACACAAGTAGATAGTCATCTTTCCTTTGACAACCATGTTGCCAAAGTGATTAGGAAATCTTATGTGGCCCATCTAATCAACAAAGGGTTTGCATCAGGATCAAAAGAGGTAGTGGCGGCCCTCTACTCTTAAGTCATCAGACCCATCATTGAGTACAATGCACCATTTTGGATGTACTTGACTAAGCATATCCAGCAGCTGTAGAGACCACAGAGGTACCTCACCAAGAGGATTACTGGCCTCAAACAGTTGTTTTATGCAACACAACTGGTAAAACTAAATCTGTTCTCCGTTGTGTACCACCTACTCAGAGGCACACTCTGCCTAACATACAGAGCCATGTCCAACACATAACTGTTGAACATGCTCCATCTACGGATAACAAAACTGAGTCACACTACACACTCCAGGGATATGAACCTCATCACAACAATGGATATAACATGCTGGTGGGATAGAGTACCATCCCAGACACTTGCCTTACTGTGCAACAGAGTTCCAATATACATCAGACAGAGCCCCTCACTGACACTCTTCAATAGGAACCTTGATGAGTGGATGGGAAACAGACAATTCACGCCAGGCATCACATCAGCAGCCCCACTAGAAAGGGGCTTAGGGTACTAATTATTAGAACTAGAGCTTAGGAGACTACCCAATGGGGTGGTGAAAGCTGCACAACTTGCCTAGGCTAATATATGCCTTTATGAAGATAGTCTACTGCATACCTATGAACCCATGTGACAGGTACATGTCTACAGATAGTAGATGTGTACTTCATTGTACAGTCATTTTGTACAGCAGGCACATGGACCACATACGCTGTAATGCTTACAGATACTGGTGGCTGTTATGTACAGTGGGTGAGATGTGCACCTCATGTATTTTGTGCCATTGGAATATGTGCTGGGTGGGGCAGTCCTGGATGGCTCCCTGTCATGGTCACCCTCTTAGACACATCTCTGCCCATCCATCTTTGGCTTATTATACTGTGTCCCCTATATATATATATATATATATATATATATATATATATATATATATATATATATATATATATGCACATAGGTAGGTAATAGGCTATCTGCCTGAAGACATATATTAGTATGGCCAGAGTGTGCAGCTTTCATCACACATGGAGTTAATTCCCTAGGCCTCTGTGTAGTAGAGCTGATGAAGTGATCCATGGTGTGGCAGTTCAGTTTCACATACGCTCATCAAGGCTCCGCTGGAAGAGTGTCAGTGAGGGACTCAGCTTAATGTAGTTTGGAAGCTTGTTCCAAAGCAAGGGAAGTCTGTGAGTTAGTAATGTATCCCTCCAACATGTTCTATTTATTGTTGTGATGATGATATCCCTAGAGCATGTGGCACAGTGAGCTTGGGTTTACTTCAGATAGTGCATGTACATCAGTTCTGCATTGGACATGGACCTGTCTGTTGGGCAGAGATCGCCTGAGTAGACAGTATGCAACAGAGTATAGATGAGTTAAATTCAGTCTTGTTGCATGGGGCAACTGTTTGAAGCCAGTAATCATCTTGTTGAGGTACTTCAGTGGTCTTTCCAGCTGCTGAATGTGCCTAGTCAGATTCATCGCAAGTGTGCCATGATAGTCTCTGATGGGGCTGATGACTGATGAGTAGAGGAAACCTCCTTTGGCCTACATGCAAAGACATAGCATGATTTTCTAATCACTTTGTGAAAGTGTTTCTGGAAGTAGAGATGACTATCCACATGTGTCCATAGATCCCTTATTATTACCTCCATATTTAGGGTGTTGGCACCTATGTGGTATTTGTATGACTTTAGCTCAATGCCATAATTTTGACACCACATCTGTCTGACTGAGACCCTTTTTAAGGATGCCTCTGTTGTCCCAAACATTGATTCTGACAACCTTTTTGCAGTCATCCACAAACTTTGCTAACCATAGCCCTCGTGTGTTTGACTATATTTCTGAAAAGTATACACCAGACAGGAGGGGTGCCAGGACTGAGCCATGGGAGACAGCAGTTGCTACCAGCTTACAGTCCAACAGGGAGACCACAATTTTTACCTTGTAGGATCTATCTGTGCCCCAGTTGGTAATCCATCAGATGACATACGTGTTTATGCACAGGTTGTTGATTTTGTGGATACGACATGTATGTGGGATGTTGGAAAAGGGCTTTTCAAGGTGTATATAGGCCGTGTATAGCTGATTTCATTGATGTATGTCCTGGGTAACTGCCTTGAAAACTGTCTAGCAGGTTTAGGAACCTTGATCTGCCCCTGACCAAACCGAAATGGGTAGGGTTGGGTGTTTGTAGGCTCCCAATAGCTCTGTTTATGAGTTCCATAATGATGGACTCCCTTGTCTTGCAGATCAGGCTTATTAGGCTTATAAGACAATAGTTCCCATGGTCTGTTGTGCACCAACACTTGTGGAGTGTGCCATACATTGCTGTAACCCATTCAACAGTTACATATCCTGTACAGAGGGTGAGTCTCAACAGACTGTTCAGGTGCAGGGTCTGTTTGTTTTGGAGTTCACATATGACACAGCCAGGGAAACCATGTCATCCCACAGATGCCATGTTTTTAGGTTTGGATAGAGCTGTTTAACCATTGTATATGTGATTTCTGGGTTTTCACAATCTCCAGATATGGTAATGGGCCCTTTTGTCAGTGGGAGGGGGGTAAACATGCATCAACCTGTCTGACAAAATGTTGGAAATGTCAGTCATGTACATGTATTCATTTACACTTTGCACTGACTCAGAACATATATGAGTTTACATTGATATTTATGACATAGCGAAAGAAAGCTTCATGGTTCTCTATGGACTCTTTGGCAATATTTTTGCCAGAACATGGCTTGGATAATGTTAGGAGTGCTCATTGTTTCTTGATGATACTGATCGGAGATTTATTGATCTTCTTTGGATTTTCACTTTCTTTGAACAACTTAAGTGCTTGTAGTACATAGTTTGATTATGACAGGGGTCCAATATATTATATTGGTCTGTTTTCATATCACTGTGTGCGCAATGCAGGATTAGGATCATAGGATCATATGAAGTTACTAGGCTAATGACCCTAGGGCCCATACAAGCCTAGCCAAGTTCTACCCTTATTTCCAAGATCAGCACCTATTGTTCCTGTTCAAGAGGAACACAGGTAGAACCCCCAGTGTGAATTAGTGGTTACTCATCCAATTGTGCAGATTGCATTTGAAGAGGGCTAATTAGGTGCTCTGTTTGACATGAAGTGGTAGCTACCTCTAGGAGACAAATATGTCCCACCAGCAGGTTCTATTAATGTCACATACCTGGTTAAGGTCTTTAGAGCGAGTAACCCATGTATCATTTGACTTGTGGATATGCAGCATTTCACATAAAGCAGGGTCAGGTATTGCCTTATATGCAAGTTAGAGATCACCTCTGAGTAGTCTGTATAAAACAGAATAAAGTGACAGTGATTTCAGATGCTCCACATAGGACAGATGATGAAGACCTTGAGTTTCCCTTGTGAGGAGCCTTGTGGTCTTTCCAATTGCTGCAGTTGCTTGGATAGGCTCATACCAAAAGGGGCATTGTACTCAATTACTGGCCTGATGAGAAAGAGTACAGGGAGGTTATAACTTCATTTTTTATCTGTAGGCAATGCTCTTGCTTATGAGATAAGCAATACAGAATGCCCTTCTTACCACTGTGAAGATGTTGTGATCAAAGGGTAAGGTTGCTGTCAACCTGTATACCCAGGTCTGTCACCACTGAGTTTGCACATATGGTGCTCCTATTGATGTGGTACTTAGCAGGAATATTGCTCTTATGGAAATTGTTGATAATACATTTTTTTACATTGAGTTTAAGGCCATGACTTTGGCACCAATCATTTATTTATGTAAGACCCTCTCGAAGGATGTTGACATCATTTGGAGATTCTATGACCACTCTCAGTTTGCAGTCATAAGCAAACTTTGTCAGACACAGGCTTTTAGTTTTTGCTTGTACTTCAGAGAAATAGATTCCAAACAGTAGAGGTCCTAGGACTGGTCCCTGTGGAACACCACTGGTTACATATCTGCTGTTGGAGGTGGATTCCCCTATTTTGACTATATATGTTCTATCAGTGGCCCAGTTAGTGACCCATCTAATGATATAAGGGTTGATACCTAGTTGGGTGAGTTTGTCAATGATGCCTGAGTGGGGGATAGTGTCAAAATCCTTGACTACGTCTAGGTAGGTTGTATACACAGATTTCCCCCTCATCCAGAGCCTTGGTGACTGTCTCAAAGAACTTCACCAGGTTTAGCGGGCATGATCTTCCCTTGAAAAATCCAAACTGAGTAGAGTCAAGTGTTTGGAGATTGCCTGTATCTTTGTTGATAAGGTCCATGATGATTTGCTCCATGGCCTTGAAGATAAGGCTAGTCAGGCTAATAGGTTCATAGTTCGCGGGGTCAGTGGAAGCACCACCTTGTGCAAGGGAATAACAATGGCCATTTTCCATTCAGCTGAGATGAAGCCGGTGTTTAGCTTATGACTGAAAAGAGTACAGAATGGTGTTGCTAATTCTTGTTGGACCCCATGTAGGATGCAGTCTGGGATGTTATCAGATCCCAGAGATGCTTTGGTTTTGGCCTTAGAAAGGGGATTTACAACCTGCTCTTTAGAGATACAAGGTAGGGGATAGGGTGGTAGGGATGTCATGAGGTACGTGTGGTGGGGAAAGGGGAGTGAAGTTTTCACAGAACCTATCAGCCAACAGGTTAGCTATGTCCACAGGCTCAGTATATGTGGTATCATTAACTACCAGTTCTCATAAATCTGGAGCCTTTCTATTTAGGTTATGGATGGAACTAAAAAATGCCTTATGGATGTCTATAGTTTGCTTTGGAGGACTTCACAAGAAGTCTTATTTGCTTGTTTAAGCTGAGGAGGGAGTGGTGAATAGTGACAAGTGTCTGGAGTAAGAACTGCAACTACCAGATATGTGTGGCCCACTGCTGTACTCAGACATGGACTGTGTGTGAGCATGCCCAGTATGGCCTTTCAGTATGTTGCTGACTGAAATTTGCTAAATTTGTTTAAGTGTGTAAGCATGCCCACTATGGACATATATACTATATGTGTGAAAAATCAAGTTTGTTTTTACTTCTGGGCTCACCTTTGTGTTGTACATCGACATGAAGCACGCTGTGCCTGCAGGTCTTCCATGAGTCAATTTGCATAGACTTTTCAACATTTCTACATATAGAGGGGACAGCTATTATTTGGACATTTCTACCCGGGGGGCACACCTGTTTGTTACTATGGGTGTACATAGGATGAGGGGTACACCTGACACTTATACATATTTGCTATACCTGCACTGCTATGTCAGGTACTCCATTTTAGTCTGTACTGTTGCCTATCGTACTGGCTTGAGGCATACCACTGTACTACAGACCTTAGCTTCCAATTACATGCATATTAGTTTGTGACTTCATAGCCTACCCAACCCACATCACACTGCCTGGCCTGCTGTTATCTGTCTGCATAGGCCTGGGGGGAGGTTACTCATATGCCTCTTCAGAGGGCATGATACAGCATTTGTTTGTGTTTGCGTTTGTCTACAATTGTCCTGCTGGCTGTGACTGTTAGGTATGTGACCCCCCCCCCAACTGGTATGTGTGAGTGACTTAAGTTGTGTCTGTGCCAGTGAAATGCTGCCATGGCTTAGTGGTTCAGTATTGTGACTGTAGTGCACAGTATCCTGAGTTCGAGCCCTGTCACTGCTTTTTATTTTCCTGCTGGGCAAACCTGACTGGTTAAGGAACAGTAAAGCAGGTGTGAGCGTGCTCACTCACTTTGCTTGACGTTGTTTAATGTTGCCCAATGTTGAGCTGGTTAGCGCGGTGTGCAGCTACACGCAATTGTATTTAAATATGCTCTATACTGGTAAAATGTGCTTAGCAGTGCTTTATATTGCTTAAAATAGGGCACTCATGCCTCAGGTAGTGCTGCAGGGCTGCTTATGTCGGATGCACATAGTACACTCCCTATACATGTTTGAAAACAGGTAGTGTCAAGTTAGGCATCCCTTTTACTCTATATGCAAGTCAGAGAATGGTGTCATTTCCAGGGTTCCTACTGAGTCAGTGTATGTGCTGTGTTGCCTCTTTGCCAAGGCCAGGGCATACTGGGCACGCCTCCTTCTGCCTACTGGGGCAGGCTCAGGTTGTTCCTCCTCTGAGTCACGCTGTGCCTGTGCAGGCTTTGGCAATGGTGGGGGGCTGTTTGGCCCTGCCCCATGCTTTTCCTGCTGCAGCAGTTTCCGCAGGATCATATTGTGTAGCATGGCACATACCATAACAATTTGGGTACATGTAGTTGTTGAGTACTGCAAGGCTCCACCAGATGTGTCCAGGCACAAGAACCGTGACTTGAGCATCCCAAACACACATTCAATTATGTTTCTTGTTTGGGCATGTGCCTCATTATGGAGTTCTTGTTCAGGTGTGTGTGCATTTCTGATGGGTGTCAGCCATGGCTCCAGTGCGTATCCAGCATCCCCCACTAGGTGACCATCAGGGATGTCCCCAGTGGCAAATCTCTGGTACAGCTGCGTCAGATGCCAGATGTGGGAATCGTGATAGCTTCCAGGGCAGCCAGCCCACACATTCATTATTATGCCCTGGGAATCACACATGACCTGGCAGTTGATGGAGGAGAAGCCCTTGAGGTTGTTGTAGACCCTACCCTGCTCACCGAGTGGTGCTTTGATGCATATGTGCGTGCAGTCTATTGCACCCACTTCCTCAGGGTATTCTGCTATTTGGTGGAAAAGATGCATATTGCTGGCCAATGCCTCATGGGAATTGGGGAAATATACGTGGTCACTGACATGTGCTGACATGGCATCCAGGAACTGGTGGAGTACCCTGGATGCTGATGCCTGTGAAATCCCCATCATATCACCAGTTGGTCTCTGGAAGGTACCTGTAACTAGTATTCTTATGCCAACACATACCTTGGTATCCACTGGGATGGGTTCCCCTCTGTTTGTTCTGTGTGTGAGCCTCAACAATTTGCTGCAGGAGGTCTCTGTCCACCCTATAGCACTCCACTATCTCCAGCTCATTTAGCCCCTGGTAGGTTACCCTGGGTCTGTACACTCTTCTCTGTCTACTCACTGTGGGTTGCTCAGCAACATTCACAGCATCACTACCCTCAGCACCTTGCACATGTTGGTTTATGATAGCAAGAGCAGCCCCTAACATTTTGTCTGACTTAAGCTTTTTAAGCTTTCCCTCTTTGTATACTGCAGTGTTGTAGAGTTCTTGGGAAAAAACAGGGGGGGAATGCTGTTTGCAGAGTTTAAAGTGCTGGGCTGGGTTGGGATAGTCTGCTGCCTGTGTAATTGGCTGATTCTGATATATTTCACCTGGAAGCTCTGCTAGCTCTCCTTGGTTAACTTCTTACTACTTCTTTTCCTTCCTTTTGCCTTTCTGTTTCCGCCCGGAGCAGTGCCGAGCACACAAGCGCAAACACGCACACATGAGCGCACACAAGCACACACGAGCACACACGCTGTGTGCATGTTTGCAAGAAATTTCTGATCTTTTAACTGTGTGCACCTTTGGTTTCAGGTTTTCAAATAGGACAACTGTAGGCACGCCTCTTGCAATCCTGAGCAACTCAGGGCAAACACAATTGTCTTACAGCCTTTCTGACACCCCCACTCATGATATCACCTATATTCTAGTCTACTACTCACCTACTCCTACTCTTACACTCTTGGGACATGGCTCACATGCTGGGGAAAATTGGGATTCACTATCCTTATCCTCATTTGCATAGGATTGCCTACTAATGCATGGTTACATCTCTCACACTGAGTTCCCCCCCTTAGCAACCACTACTCAGTGGCCATTTTGTCTTCAGCCTGCCATTCACCTGCATGGCAGGATAAGCTTTTTAGTGAAAATGCCTATTTTGGCTATTTTTAAATTATTTTCTTGTTTTTTAAAGTGCCACACGTTTGCATGGTGCTGCGCTATGCTTAAACATCAGAGATCAGGGAAAAAAAGTTATATTTTTATATTTTTATACATTTTTAAATGCCAATGGCCTTATATTTGGCCATTGGCATGCTTCCTTAACTGTATGTATCCTTTATTTGGAGCTGTCATAGCTCCGTTTAGCTATTTGCAGAACGGTACTCCGTTACCAACGGAGTACATTTCTGCAGATAACGCTAATCTTCCACAAACAGGTTAGTGTTTCCTGGATTGCAAATTTACCTCATTTGCATAGCTTTCAGCAGCAAATGAGGTAATTTGCATGCCATGACACTGTCCGAGCAAGAGTAGCTTTAGCAGCTCTCGTGCACGCCTCCTGCCGGCTGTTACTGGATCGCACCGCAGACATATTGCCTGTTTGACATCTTACACTACTCTACAACTCCGTGCAAGCTTTTGTAAATCTGGCCCAATGTTTTTTTTTTTTTTTTTTTTTTGCTGCATATAGGTTTTTGGACTGCTTTTAATGTTTCCAGTATTAAGTTTAATATAGGTGTGTGCATGCATTTCTAATATGATTAAATTGTTTCCTTATGGTTCATTTCTATTTTAAATATTTTTTTTCATTCTTCAGTTCTCTCTGGTTTCATATGCTTATTTCATGGGATGGTCAATTCTGTCTCATTTCAAGTGTGATTTCTTACACACTTAGGATCCATATAGCAGTCTGTGAAACATCCTAAGAAGGTTATTTTAAAAACTGAGAGCTCTTTATTTATATTTAATATTTGTTTCTGACATGCTTTTCTGTGAAACATTTATTGCACTGTGTATTACATGTTTTGGATAGTTCTTGCAGTGTGTATTTAGCTCTGAACCAATGCTTGGAATAAACTACCACTAACTGTTAGACAGATCTCTAAACTCAATACTTTCAAAACAACATTAAAGGAAACTCTACGTATATCATGGTTATGCTTATGCTATGACCCAACTTAATCGACCTCCCCTCCTATAATACTACCTGCAACAACCTTCCCCGGGATTCATGAACGTTGCGCCAGGCGGACGCATGGCGTAGGCATTACAATGCCAAATATGGCCGCCGAGCGATTCAGGTACGATCCAATCCCACGTGCACTACCGGCGTGCGCCAGATCTGCGCCGCCTCCGGCATAGGTATGCTAAACACCCCATGTGCGGTGTTGCACCATGCAAATGAAGGCATATAGCGATCCACGAAGTGGCGCAGGCGTAGCATAAGGGCACGGCAATGTAAACCAAAAAAAACGGTTTACATTTACCCAAACATAACATAGAAGTAACGGAAGGCTGTCAATGTCAGGTATCACACTGTTGCCATATGCCAATGGTGAAAGACACAGAGAATGTCAAAAGAAAACATGCACAACATGTAAATAATAACATAAATGGTATGTCCACAGAAACTCACAGCAGAACCCCAGGACATGTCTGCGGAAGGTGCTAAACAATGAAATAATATGACAATGTCATAAAACAGCAGTGTAATACACATCAGCTTCACAGCCACAATACACCATGGTATGCATGGAAAGCCACATCCACGGTGCAAGGGTTGCCAAGGACTCGCGGCAGTGTTCGGCGTGGTAACTATGAATTAGTAGTCAATGCCATGCAAATGAGGCAGATAATACTGAATCGCAAAACCCCTGCCGGCGTAAGGCTGTACCAAATGGCACAGCGGTAATACACCGAGGAGTGGCTCAGAGGGAATACATGTCACCTGCAGAGGGGTGTGCCACTGTAGGAGGAAGCACATTGGAGCTCAGCAAACCTGGGCTGTACATTGCACATCACAGTTGCAGGACCGGTGTGTGGGGAAATAGTTGAGCTGAGAGCACACAATGCGCGCAGAGGTGCATGCGCACGAGGAGGACTATGTTCCCTTAACCCAGTCATGTGATGCTCACCCCGCAAATAACATCGGAAACAGGAAGGTGATGTTGAGAATATGAGGAAATGCGGAAGCAGTGTAATTGGAGTAGTAATGAGCAATCAACAGTAATCAACCCACGAAGGCCAATCAGCGGCAGCTGGCAACTCTGCATGCAGAAACCTGCAAAACGGGATAGGGGAGGCATATGAATGCAAAGAAAGTAGGGGAGGTAGCAGATTGCAAAGAGTGAAGACCTGACACAGCAGAGCCAAGTAGACAGGCAGCATAACGGCGGTGGCACACAAAACGCACGATATGCCATGTCCCAGAAACTACACATGACAGGGCTCTGCAGGATGCATGCCAGGAAATAGTAGGTGCAACATGCAGAAACAGTAAGGGAAGGTTGAAAGGTAATCCATTGCAGGCAAGAGTAATGCAACACCAAAGGCAACAGCGTTGCAGTGCCAACGGTAAAACACGGAAGATAATCCCCAGATACGGCCACACAGACACACCCTATGACATCACCGGGTGTACAGTACAACAGTATAAAGTGTGAATGCACACAACACACAGCCGTGTATTCCCAAATGCCGCACCATAGGTGTAAACACACGGGGAACTTTTAAAATGTACATGTTGGGTGCCGCCGTGGCCGTGATCCATCAGCATGTGTTAGAGAAAGACGGAGATGTGGAGGAGGGTGCCGACAACTACCGTAGGCCTCAGAGGAGAAGGAGAGTGTTCAGACCAAGGGTAACCTACCAGGGGCTACAAGACTTGGAGATAGTAGAGCGTTACAGGGTGGATAGGGACACGTTACAGCAAATAGTGGAGCTGTGCCGGCCACGCCTGAGAACAAGAAACAACAGAGGGGAGCCCATCCCAGTGGACACAAAGGTATGTGTAAGCTTGCGAATACTGGCCACAGGTACCTTTCAAAGGCCAACTGGGGATATAATGGGCATCTCACAGGCATCAGCATCCAGGGTACTACACCAGTTTCTGGATGCCATGTTACCACATGCCAATGAGCATATATACTTCCCCAGATCTCAGGAGGAGTTGGCTAGCAATATGTGCCACTTCCACCGTGTGGCACAATACCCGGAGGTACTGGGTGCGATAGACTGTATGCACATACAAATCAAGTCACCACCTGGGGAGCAGGGTAGACGCTACATAAACCGCAAGGGATTCCCCTCCATCAATTGCCAGGTCGTGTGCAATGCACAGGGCATTATCATGGATGTGTGTGCTGGCAGCCCTGGAAGCTACCACGACTCCCATATCTGGCATGCCTCACAGCTGTACCAGGTATTCACCAGGGGGGACATCCCACAAGGCCACCTTGTGGGGGATGCTGGCTATGCACTGGAGCCGTGGATGATGACTCCCATCAGAAATGCACACACACACACATGCAAGAACACCATAATGAGGCACACGCACAAACCAGAATAATCATAGAGCGTGTGTTTGGGATGCTGAAATCATGGTTCCGGTGCTTGGATACATCCGGTGGAGCCCTGCAGTACTCTCCAGGCACATGTGCCCACATATTCATAGTATGTGCCATGCTACATAATATGATCCTGCAGAAGCAGCTGCTGCAGGGACATAATGGTGAAGGGCCACAAAGCCCACCACAACTGCCAGGGCCAGTCCAGGCACAGAGGGTTCAGGACCATGAACACACTGTGCCAGCCCCAGTAGGCAGACGGAGGCGTACCCAATATGCCTATGCCCTGGCAAAGAGGGAACGTATAGCACATACTCTGACAGCATAGGCCCCATGGACTGACACCTCCCTACCTGCACACACAGTGAAATGGACGGCACACAAACATGACCACCTGTAAAGTGTACCGTATGGGTGGCCCCATGTGTGACTCCAACATAGGCAGCACCCAAACACTGTACACTCAACAGCCAGCGGAGCATGGAACGCCAACACCTGAACCGTACACGGGTCCTACAGCAGACGGCATTGCTGTATGCTGCCACATTCGCCGCAAGCTGTATACATATAGACATGTAGATATGTGCATATACAGATATGTAGATAGATATAATTACATATATATAAATATATGTACACATATACATATAAGTACTACAGGTAAGACAGGGAATCAGAGGGATGTAAGGTGACAGAGATGTAACACGCGATATCTGTACATAGTATACATAGTGAAAGACAACCTGAGCATCCGGGAGGTTTAACAGAAGAGGAAACCGCCACCCATGGAAAGGTCAACATACCGAAATGCATAACCGCGAGTCGGAATGATCACCAGGCCACAGTACAGTAACAGTACATGCGCGGGTAATACTATGAAGATATGAGGGGGAAGGTAGACACTGCCACCAGTGATGCGGCCCACGCAGGTACTGTGTGCAACCGTTCCCGTGACTGCTGCAGTATGTGTATGTGTGCGGTGAGGGTGCCGTGTATGTCGCTGTGCGAGTGTAATGTGTGTGCCCCTGTAAAATGTGTATGTTGGTGCCATGTTAGAGGCAGAGTTGAATAACATGTGTAGGCATACAGTACACTAGCCACAGGCATATGTACACCAGTAGTCCCAAAGTAGTACTGAGAGCCCCACCCTGGCTAGGCATGTGGCGACGTATAATGATGCAAAGTGACAATGTCCCAGAAAGTAGCACAGGAATATACCCCACATGAAATGGAAAGGACGTATGTACTAATCATGACCGTATGTATGACACTGATATGCTAATTGCAAAATGATACGTCGGCAAAGTCACACAGCAATAGGTATGTACCGCGGAAATACGCATGTGCTACCCCAGTACTGACCATGGCCACGTATCGGCCCGTAAACACCGCTGTGTGTTCTACAAGTGTCAAACAAGCAATCGCCACCTGAATAGGTGGCAACCACTGGCAAACAGGCCATCCCAAGTACAGGACCACAATGACTGTAAATATCTGGGACAGAATGACAAGGGACAGTCGTCACGTACAAACAACTGCAGATATACCACCGATGTAACGGAGGAATACATGCAGGAAGCACACACACAGGCGATACCAACACCACATGACAACAACGCAACCTACACTCCCAGACCAACAGACAATTAACTGTCAACTCCCCAGGCAGGGATGGAGCACACAGACAAGCATACCGTGTATGTAGAGATGCAAGGCCCACAACCCGTAACCGTCACCTACAACCTCCGATATTCCCCATCGTACATATTAAAGGGATACAAGATGTAATAGCAGCACAAACATACAGGCAGTCAATGACAGCTGCATAACCGCAACATCTCGCGTGGGAAACACTATCAACAGCGGATGCATACTTGCATCCATTGTTTAAAGGAATACAACAGCTATGTTACACATCCGAATGCAGAACGCCATCAACAGACGCCGTCAGGACAGGGACACCCACATGTCGAACATAATACCATACCCAACACACACAATCCATGGCTAACACCACTGCAAAATGTACCTGTCGCCACACATAGCGGCTGCAGTTACACATAACATAACACAATACAGACCATCTCCACGAAGGTAGGGCAAATAGCCAATGCCCAGGTGAGGAATGCAACCATACCCTAGTTATGACGCGTAATGTACGAATGGAGTAGATGCACAGATGATATGCGCACAAGTACACAATGAGGAACAGCAATTGGTGTGATGAACCCACATGTTGCAGGTATCGACGGATATAAGGATGACTCCCAGGATATTCAAACCGTATGCTCATACCGAACCAGCAGTGTACAACGGAAAGAGTAATAAATAGGAATACCGATACACGGAATGAAAAACGGAACGAAACACCGACAAGGTATGTAGAACCCACGATATGTACGGGTGTGTAACGCATGATGTGTATGACGAAGCTGTACTGTATGTGAATGGTGTTTGTAAGTAATGATACTTGTCCATAATGCAGAGAGTGGTGAAAGGTGGTTATGTAGTGCTATCCTGCTGAGCATACCAACGACTGTGGACACCATGTGCACAGCAGTGGGACATCATGTACACAGCCGGGATAACACAAGGGCTGCCACAGGGGGGCATAACAGAGAACAATGCCACACCACACGCCGATGCTGGCAGTGGATGTCCAACAAGGAAGTGCCATAGCAGGGGATAGGACATGTATGTATACTGTCACAGCACACATGTGTATGGGCATATACCGTCGATGTCATACGTAATGTGCCGACATGCACGTATGCCTTGCAGTAGGGGATACTATGTCAACTATGTGTAATGTAAAGCTGTCATGGTGGATATGACAGACATCATACACAGTATCACAGGCATATCATGCATAATGGAGTTATTGCCTATTGGTATGTACAATAACAGGATACATATGGCCTGTAGATATGGGACAGAGTAGTAGTATAATAGCCATCTGAAATGGAAGGAACACCAAGTAACCATGCCCAAATGATCTGTAGCAGGTGCAATGTGGGCAACAATGAAGTCTGGCAGGTCCATGTGTAAACACATGTGCAGTGTACACAGTAGTGTCACCTCCCCATGGTAGTGTCCACTGAACAGCAGAGGCGGGAGTCAACTGCATGTTTACACAGTACTGCTGCTGTGGTGGTACCATGACTATGTGTCACTCAAACAGCAAGGGAGCTATCACATGAACAGTGCCACTGTGTGTCCCTGTGGGATGTGCACAGGACCTATGTTCCACAGCATGGTGTGTGTTGTGTCTGCGGAAGTAACACAGAAGCCCAGCCCATGCAATGTGGCATGTGTGCACATATCCATGAGTGGTCCGTTCACACTGCCCACTGCAATTGTCATGTATGAGTAGTACATGCATCAGTAATGCGGTGGACATGGTCTGTGTCAGAGCAGAAGACACCCCTGTGTATGTGGAATGCAGATGTGTACAGATGTGTTTTCCGTCTGTCAGCCGCATATGTAAACTGTCTGAGCCTGGTACACATCATGGCATGACAATGCTGTGCCATGTAAAGTCGTAGCTGTTGTGGAAGGTACACCACAAATGTGGTATCGTAACCTTGACCGTGTGTAGATGTGTGTATGCCACAGGTACAATGGCTACCTATGTACCAGCATCACACACAGTACAGATAGGTGTGGCCCTGCAGAAGTGTATCCATGCCACAGTGGAATATGGTTACCACAGGACCATGTGGGGCATTTGTGTGTACAGCAACCATGTACAATTTGATATGCATGTACGGGGCCAGTATCCATGTGATAGTCAGTGGATGAATGTTGCTATGCAAAGGTGATGTGCATGCACCATGTGTCATGCATCCTGATGCCATGACACCCACATGATGTATCTTCCACACCGCCACCCGTATGGTTGTTATCAGTATGAGCTGGTGGAGCTATAATGGTGCCAGGTATGTAGATGTGGGATATGTAGGCATGGACAGTACTCTGTGACAGCATGTTGTGTATGTAAGCAAATAGTGAACATGAGGGGCCCCATGACTGAGGACTGTGTAATGCCATATGTACCTGACATGTAGTAGGTAGCATGATATGCTTGCACCACTGTGTGTCCTGTCCAGGAGTCATATAGCCTAACATCCTGAGACACAGGGTATGATGTGCAGGTGGATGTGTACGTTGCCAATAACAGAATGTGGAATGGTGCTGAAGGGCAATGTGAGGACAATGTCTGATTTGTTGCCCTCTGTACCACACCAACCACCCATGCAATGGTATGACAGGTGGCCAGCATGTGTATGTGGCATGCTGTGGCACACAGAAGCCCAACAAGGGTGCCAGTAAAGGCATGGAGGTCATCAATGTGTGCGTGAAGCACGTTCGTGAGGATGTGCCCCAGTGCCATACAGAATGGTCCAGTCATGGGTGTACAAATGCAGTCCCACACGTGCAATGCACTGCCACCCATGTGTAGTGCGATAGATGCGGCAGTGTGACGGTCAAGGTACACAATGTCCGACAACAGGCTAGCAGTGAATTCAGTGGGCTGGTGTGGAGACACATACCAAACAGGTTGGCGGGACATAACAGCTAGGGAGATCGGAAGGTGACATTGGGCCAGTGTCCTAGGACATAATGTGTGCATGGCAGTACCATGTATGTGTCCACAGGGACACTACGATGTCCATGTATGGATTGCAACCCTGTAGCGAGTGAGAGTGTGTATTGTTGGTAAGTACACCATTGCCTGGCATGTTGCCAACATTATCTCAGTCTGCAATGCCTGGGTGACTGTTATGCGACATTGAATGTGGATGTAGCCAAACAACACAGACATACCACCACACTGCCTGAGGACCCACACTGCAATGTGCGGCAGTCATGTGTAGGTAGCTAGCCTTGGAGCATGTGATGGACCACGAGGACCCACCATGGCTGACAAGTGATGCACCCCACACATGTGAATATACACCACCGTGCAACAGCCTGCACATGTGCCCATACAGCAGATGTGCATGGAACATGACCACCACCGTGGCATCTGTGAAAAGGTCAGTACCGCCATGTCTCTGTGTGAAATAGCATGGTCCCTACCATTCTGTACATGCTACGGAAGTGCACTGTGGTATGTGTCAGCATAGTTATGTACACTGTCCATCTGCCGGGGTGTCATGCCCTTAACAACTCCTGTCAGCAGATGTCAGTAGTACTGGCTGTAGAACACATGTTCCATGTATGCTGCAATGGGTGTGTGTCCAGGGTGTGGCTAGCAGGGCCGTGAAGCATATGTGTTCATCTACCAAAGGGGGGATAACCCCAGGTTTAACACACCAGACACATGGAGGTATTGTGCATGCTGAGGGTAGTGTAGGTATGGTATGTGTTGTGTAATGTGCCACCCAGCTGGGTGGAGTGCATGCCTCAAGCATGTGTGGGTACATGGGTGTCCATTCTAGGGAAGTGTGGGTTGCTGTCAGCACATGGCAGTATCAGCTGTCTGAGGCTCAATGTACAGTATGACAACACAGACAGCATGTAACCTGTGGTGTACAATGTACGCTCTGTTGTGTGTTACAATGTGTCTAGCGGTCACAAACATGGGTATCTGCACATGGAGCACCTATGATGCATTGTGTTTGGCAAATATCCAGTATGTGTGCAAAACACTGTGTGATGTGGGATCCCCTCACCTGTGTGTGTTGCAGTCCAGGTATGTGCCTGGGAGGTATGATCCGTGTACAATCTGTACTTGCAGGTGTGCTGTGCAGAGCATGGAGGCAGGTCCCAAGCACTGCAGATAAATGTGAGTGGTGCACTAGTGTGTGTGCCATGCTTGTGTTCAGCACAGTGGAAGGTGCAAGCATTGTCCCACATGACTCCATGCCGTGCCTGCCTGTTACAGCCCTGCTGGAGACAGTCATGTGACACCACCACAAAGGCAGTATAGCATGTGAAGATGTACATGTGTGCTCCACACCCCAGGCAGATGTCCGCAGGTCATGTGTGCCACAGCAGTGTGGTCGACCAGGACTGTCATAGTGGTCAGATACCACATGCCTGTATAAGTACAGTATGAGCATAGGCAACAGTTGCAGTGACAGAGTAGGTCAATGTACAGTGTCCCTGTGTTCAGACCACTGCCTACTGTACACTTGGCTAGACACACACCCAGAGGGTGAATATACTGGTGAGCCATCACATGTCCCAGTACACATAGCCTGTGTAATGCCATCACAGGGCGGTCACAATAACACGTTGTATGACAGATATGTTGTACCAGGTGATGTGTCATGTGTGCATATGTTGAGTTGCACAGCTGTTCACACGTCCGCAACATATCAGTGCATG
The DNA here is from genome assembly GCF_019279795.1 of Protopterus annectens. NCBI lineage: Eukaryota > Metazoa > Chordata > Ceratodontiformes > Protopteridae > Protopterus > Protopterus annectens. The sequence goes on along the minus strand of NC_056729.1, from coordinate 1,937,812,949 downwards.
ATGCCTAGTGTAACATGATGTGTAGAACTGCACTGTGATCTACAACAGGGTCATCTGAGACAGGTGTGTTGTGAATGGTGTAACCCATGGTTCCACGGGATATACACTGGTGCTGTTGGCTGCCATGCTGGGGGCCACCAGTGGTGCCTGCAGTGGTCATACAGACATACTGCACACATTGTTCTGGCAGGAATGTCCATTGTTTTAGATGATGTGTTACTACGTGAAGGTAGGTGTGTGTTGTGAATGTTACCCATCCAGATGTGACCATCAGGTGCAGTCATGGTTGTCGACAGCATCACACCCATCCACAGCTGTCAGAACCCTGTCCCCAGAATGTGTGTCAGCCATCCTCGTACTGTGTGACCTATGTGCAGATGGCGGAACACCTACTACTGGCTGGCTAACAGTGTCATCTAGGAAGGCTATGTGATGGCTGAAATATGCTGTTATAATGTATAATGATGGTATCCCAATGAAGTACATGGAATCACACACAGTAAGCCATGGCTGGCATGTAAACCATGTACAACAATGACTGTGTGACAGACACAAACAATGCCGAGCCATGTTGAACATGCACCCATGAGAACACCAAATGAGGTATGTTGCACATATCGATGTACAACTGTCAGCTATGGGCACAGCATGGATGCAGACGCATATCCCCCACAGGCAGTACCACACCATGTAGGTAGGGGGGCATTGCACGACTACATGTGACAGTTGCTGTACCGCCACATGTACTGCATATCCGTCATGTAGGGGTAGCAGTGGTACATGACTGTTGGACATGCCTGTACATATGACCATGTCCCACAGGATATGTGTTACGTGTGTACAACACGTATTGTCCTGTCATCAAGCTGTGAAGTGTATGGCTGCCAGTGTACCTGTGTGACATGTTCTGCAATGGGTGCAAAGGTACGCAGTAGTGCATTGCATGCCCACATGCCCCACACAGGTGCATAGCCTGAACATACAATACAAAGAGGGTGTTGGATCATAGCAACCCACATGAGGAGATGGGTACAGGTGGCAACCCACTACCACCTGTCCGGGTAAGGTGTGCATGTCCATGACACATTAGCACCCGAGAAGCTAGCAGTACAGCAGTACAGGGTGGCATGCATATATGATCACTAATACCCCTGTGTGTTCCATCACTGGCCTGTGGACAGACAGACACCAACACAATGTGCAGCATTGACATGTGCACAGCACATCACCCCTGGCTACTGTACAACAGGCTTACTGTGTAGACATGTGCACAGAACGTCTGCACCAGCCACACTCAAACACGTTATGTGTTGAACCCCACCATCATTGTAGCCCATGCCACAGACAGATGTTCACGCATCTGTGTATGTACGTCTGGGAATGTCCCTGGCCTAGCAGTATAGCTGTGTCAGTGTTGCGAACAACATACTGAATGGGCTGTGTGTGTGAGGTGTGCGACATATGTGTATGGTCCGATGGATGATACCATCAGTGCCCATGCTATGTGAACATCCCTGTCCCCATACATGGATACCTATGCTGTGCCCAACACCACGGTCCCTGTGGGAGGGATGGTGCTGTGTGGTGCACCAGCTAACATGGGGGTGGCAGCAGGCACTGGATGTAGACATATGTGGTACCCATGTCAGGCCAGGCTACCATCCATGTGCACGGGATAGCAGTGTGTGGGCACATACAGCACTGTGTCGAACAATATCGCAGCACATAGCACCTGTCAGGGGTAATGTGTATGCATGGATGTGCGATACCAGCATGCACCATACACATCCCCACCAAGCAGCATGCTGCCTACCTTGCAGAAGGCCATTGTCCACACCATGATGATAGACATGTGTAATGTTCATATACACATAGCAATGTCATATGGAATGGACAGCCACCCTGCCAATATCAGTACCCCCCAGGTGGGACACATCCCTGTGCCATGTATGTGACATACCCTGTCATACCATGCAGCCCTGCCCAGCAAGGCTGCACATGCTATCACAGTCATACATGGTGCGATGGACAAATGGCACTTGTACTATCAACCATCCAGAGCAGTAATGTAGCACTGATGCACCCTGTGGTGTCACAGGTGCTGTGTGTTGGTGTGTACAACGTGCGCACGCACATGCTATGTATGACCTTCCCTGCTAATGTCATATGGTTACACAGTGTCCCATGTGTATCACATGTGCAATACAGGTGAGCCGTGGCAGGTTGTCCAACACCCGTACAGTGCTGTGTAGATGTACATGGCACAACACATGCATGTACAGGTGTCCATGTGTATGTGTGCAGTGCCACTGCTGACGTTCATAATGGCTGCGTATGTGATGCCTAGTGACATATACACAGCATCCAGGTGAACAGTAGAACTGTGTGCACATTGGGACATGTGCCAACTGGTATGAACACAGGTGCAGGCAGGTACACATGTCCACAGCAGGTTACCATCAACATGGTGTGTGTACAGTGTGATGAGTTGACACACAGATATGATATGATACCCACTGCTTAATGGTGTGACGGCAACACGTCAGCTGTGTCAGTGCCATGATGCATCGCAGAGATTACTGTGCAGATGTCGTACATGTCATAGCAATGAATGTCCAGAGGTATGCCAGTACATCAGTGTAAATGTGACCTGTCACCATCATTATGTCTTACAGATAATGCCATGTTCCTGGCTGCCAGCCTTCAGCCGCCAGGAGGATGACGTAATCATACCATTGCTCCATGACAACTATGACCTGCTATTCAGCCATGTTCCACAGCAAGCACAGCAGTGGGATGACCTGTGGCAGGATATGCGCAGGAGGGTGAACAACGTGGGTGGCAACAACCGCACCTACCAGCAGATACGCCGACACTGCACAGACCTAATACGGCACGCGAAACAGCGTGCCGCCGCAATCGCCAGAGAACAAGGTGGAACAGGTGGTGGGCCACCAACCCAGCACCCACTCACACACACGAAGGAGCTCCTGGCCAGTCTGGGGACACCCAGGGAACATCATGCAGAAACACTCACTGCCATCGTGGAGGTGGGTGTCTCCCAACCAACGAGCCTGGAGCTGCCTGGTAAGTCAGTCTTGCATGTGTGTATGATAACTGACATATGTGTGGGTGTCACAGTACACCACATAATGTACCAACACATGTCAGGTATATGGCCACACAAGCTGCATACTACAGTATGCTATGTTGTGTTTACAAACATGTGCATAACACATGCTACCACACAGGTACATGATGTGACATGCACAGTGCTTACTGTGGCTACAGTAATGGATAATGTGTATACTGTTGTGTCGCCCCTATACAGGTACCTCTGGCGTGTCGCACAGCCATGGGTCCATCGCAGGTGAGACTGTTGCTAGTAACAGGCATGTTACAGTGTATAGCTATTCGCCATGTGGCCAGGTATGACATGCACACCTGGGTCTGCTCCAGTCACGGTATACAGGTTGCACCACCTGACACACACGCCACCCATGTACAGTAGATACAACCGTTAGTATACACTGGCATGACACCACATAACCCATCGGTGTGATATGTGCAGTCAGCTATGCATACAATGGTGGAGGTGTTCTACAATGGCTGCATATGTAGTATGCATCGGAATGCCATTTGTGGTATGCACACAGTACCACATAGTGAGCTGTGATCTGGCCAGCACACAGGTGTTACCAATGTGACCTATGCCCCTGCATTGTGTGCACACATTGTGACATGGCACATGACATGTCCCATGCATGTGGTGTTCTGTCTGCAATATTGTCACACCATGACATGACCTACGCCTGACATAGCAGACAACCACACTGTCTGCATAGCCCTCGGGATTGTGACACCTCAGACTAGTATGGGTGTATGTCACATGGGCCACCACAGGGATGTGTACACGATGCTCATCACACACAGTTGTCCATGACCCAGTCAAACATGTCCATGGGTGATACCCACAGGCATGTTGCCAAACAGTACATCTGGAGTGGGTAGACACCGTTGCACTTTGTCCACACATAGTGCGATCATAGCTGTAGTGGACCACCTGTACATCTGATGTGGTACACCAGACAACCGCAATGCCTGTCTGCAGCCACTGGAGGTGCCACCAATGTCTACCATATACGTGCTGTGGAACAGCATGACTGTGTTACAGACATGGCAATGCAATGCGTCCATGTTACGCATCGCACAGAAACATACCTGTGTCTTGCTGCCATGCAGTGGCACAGTGCCTGTACTCCCCACTGTATAGCTATGTACACAGCTCACAACAACCACACCTGCACAGACATCTTTGTTACACAAGCATTCTATCTGTAGCCTGTACACATAACACTGCACTGTGACGTCCAGTATGATGCGGTGCATGTGGTGGGACACCATTGTCACATGTCCACATGTTATCGCACATGTTGGCGGAGTACATGTCAAAGTGACGCCAGCCATGTGTACTGTTAACCTGCCTGTGGCCACACGGTGTATCACAGTGATGCATGCAAACTACCATGAATGTGTGTACTGCATGCCTACTGAAATGACACTGGCTTGATGTAGTGTGCACCCCAGGGCAGTATGCATACTACCACTATTAATGTCTGGCCTGCATTCACTGAGCTGTGGTGTGGGAATGCTGCATGCCATCTGCAATATCACATGCATGATGTGTCTGTATGTGTGTGTGTCTGCGTGTGTGTGTCAGCGTGTGTGTGTGTCTGCGTGTGTGTGTCTGCGTGCATGTGTGTGTCTGTGTGTGTGTGTGTGTGTGTGTGTGTGTGTGTCTGCGTGTGTGTAATGTATCTTACAGTATGTCTTTGTATTCACAGGTGGTGTAGGTGCGTTCCCCTCCTTCGGTCCATCTGATGCTAGTGTCCCCACAGATACTAGCGGCGATGACCTTATGCATGAGGCACAGGCAGGGTTGTCAGGGGCAGAAGCTGTGCCATTGGTTAACATCCCACCTATGTCCCCTTCATCTCCGCACACGGTTCTTATGCCGACACATACCACATCACCGTTGCCCATAGAGGAAGGACAGTCAGCGTCTGTTGGCATTGAGCAGGAATGTGTGGTGGCTACAGAAGGTGCGGGTACACACCATGTTGCCAGTGTAATGACTGGTGATGTGCCACACAGGCATGTGGCTGGTGCTGCTCATAGGAGGAGCTCTGGCAGACATGCACCTGCTGTACAGGGTGCAGCAGCTGGTATCACCAGACGCATGTTCCAGACTGTAATGGTGGCACAGGCACGTGCTGAATGGCAGAACCAAGAAGGGCAGAGACTGCAGGGGCCGCAATCCTTTCCTTAATGAGAACATCCAGTCATTGGCGAATGCTCAACAGCAGCTTGCTAATGTTCTGGATAGGCGATTAGGTGAGATGGTTGGAATCCTCGACCGAGGCATGTCAATCCGCGAGCGTGAGCTGTCTGTGCTGGAACACCTGGTAGGGGTGAGGCATAGGACACTTGGCCGTAGGCCAGCAACACCACCTAGTGTAGGTCGACATGTGCGTGCCACCTCTCATGCCCACTCACACAGTGCCGGTAGCAGCAGCAGTGCAGCTGGTGCTACACCAACCACACCAGGACACAGCAGGCCACGTGGACATGGCCATGGCCGGTCCCAGCGTGGACACAGTTCCAGCGGACATGTGTCATCAGAGAGTGGCCACTCCATACCTCCACCCGGTAGTGCCCATGCGACCCCAGGCAGGCACGGGTCACGTGGCCGCAGACAGACACAGTGAGCCGTACAACCTGCACTGTACAGTCTGGGGCTGCCAAGTATACCCCGTGTAGGCATCACAGATGGCTGAACTGTGTACACACATACCCACACACAGCAGACACAACTGTAGGGCTCCACCACATCCACATGCATTCTGCACAGTCATGCCCAGTAAATGCACCGGCCCTTACACACACACATGATGTCATACATTGGTACAGCCTATGCCCCTGGCACACATATCACCCTGTGCATATGATGAAGCCTCTGCCGCAGCACTGTCATCCACACCATCGGTGCATGGTTATGCAAATATATTCTGATGCACAGGGTGGACAAGTTAGTGAGAGGTGTATGTGATACCTGTGTCCGCATAGTGCGTGATGTGTATGTTGCAGTGGTTGTGTATGACAGGTGACAGGTGCGTATGTGACGTGGGTTGTGTACTGACATCATGCAGCAGACATACCATGTAGTGCAGGTGCAGCATACAATGAGCTGTGTACACGGTATGTGTGACGGTTACATGTGTAGCACCATGTTGGTTCTATTAACTTGTATGCCTCATATGGTGTACTTGCATGTGCCTACTGGGAGCACTGTTATCAGTCCCCCATGTGTAGCTGTGGGTTACCCACAGGCACATCTGGCAATATCAGCATACCACAGGTACCCGCAACCTGCATGAACTCCTACATAGGTACATAGGTGCATAGGTACATACCAGGCTATGTGCCCTACGGCATGTGTAAGCCTAGCCAGAGTGTGTGTGGCTTTCACCACCCCTTAGGATGAGGATACTATATCCATTGGTCCGCTGTCCCTCTGTCCAGCAGTGACAAAGAGATGATGCCTGGCGCATACCTACGATCTCCCATCCACACGTCAGGATTACTATTGGACAAAGTCAGTGAGGGGCTCTGCTTCACAGGGGCTGGGAATCTTTTCCATGTTGTAGGGGGTCTCTGGGCGATGAACCTGTCCCTCCAGCACGTCCTATTTATGTCCGTGTTGAGGTTTCTGTCAGTTGCTTCCGTGCCCGTGGTTGTTTGGAGCCTAGGAGGTGGAACATGTCCATGTCACCCAGGTCGGACATGGCCATGTATGTCAGGCACAGATCACCTCAGAGCAGACGGTATGAGAAGGTATACAGCCGGAGTCCCCTCAGTCGGGCAGCGTGTGACATATGTTTCAGCACCTTTATCCCTGTGTTGTGGAACGTTTGAGGTCCTTCCGAGTGCTGCAGGTGTCAGGTTAGGTACATTCCAAATGTGGCGTTGTACCCAATCATTGGTCTGATGTGTGAAGAGTACAGGGGTACAATGACCTCCCCTGATGTGGATATGAATCCTTCATGACCAGGTGGGCACAGTGGAATGTCTTCCCAACCACATTGGCAATGTGAGTGTCGAGAGGTTAACGACAGGTTTGGTACCCATGTCCCTGATCACGTCCACCATGTTTAATGGATTACCACCTATGTGGTAATTCGGGGTGAACATGTCTTTCCCAAAGGGTAGGTCTATACCTTTCCTGGCATGTAGCTTCAGGCCATGGCTCTGGCACCAGTTATCCATTTCTATGAGACCCCAGGTGGATGTCCGTGTCTGATGGGGTGTTGAGTATGGTGGCCGGTGTGCAGTCATCTGCATACCTTGTCTGCCACAATCCCCCTATGTTTGCATGCACATCGGAAAGTTGAATGCCGAACAGGAGGGGGCCCAGGACTGAGCCCTGTGGGCCACCACTCGGGACCAGCTTGGAGTCTGACATGGCACCAGGAACACTAACCCTGTGGGGTTGACCTCCATCCAGTTGGCAAACCATCGTGTGACATATGTCTCTACATCTACGCTGGTGAGCCTTTCTATGATGCCCACGTGGAGTGTGGTTTGAACGCTCCCGCCAGATCATGGTAGTCTGTGCAAACCAACGTACCCCCATCAATGGCCTTAGTGACTCCTCCAAACAGGTCGACCAGGTTCAGGAGGCAGGATCTGCCCTTGACTAAGCCGATGTGGGGATATTCCAGGATTTGCCGTACAACAATGTCTTTATTTATGGGCTCCAGTATGGACCTCTCCATAGCTTTGCAGACAAGGCTTGTCAAGCTTATAGGGCAGGGATGTACAGAGTCCATAGGAGCACTACCCTGGTGTAGTGGGACCACAGTTGCCGTATGCCATCCATCGGGTACGTAGCCCGTAGTAAGGATAAGATGAAACGGCAGCCTTATGTGCGGGGTGAGGGCCTCATTGAGGTTGTGTAGCACACAGCCGGGGACACCATCTGGTCCCATTGATGCTGTGTTCACTGCTTAAAAGATATCAGCTCTCTCCTGGGCATACGGGATGTTTGGGAGGCTAGACTCTGGTGGGATGGATACGTCCCCTCTTGGGGGGGGCAGGGTAGATGTATGCACGGAACCTGTCTGCTGGTTTGTTGGCAATGTCTGTGGGTTCAGTGATCATTGTACCATTCTGGAGTAATTCTGAGCATAACTGTGTGCTTCCACCCATGTTCCTACCATAGCTAAGGAAGGCCTTATGGTTGTCTTATGTGTCCTTTGCAAGTCCAGTCCCACAGGCGGCCTTGGATGATTGTATGAGTGATCGTATGTTAACGCCGGTATTAATCAGTGATGCCTTCCCTGGTACTGATATTGCTCTGTCATGTAGTAGCTTTCAACTCTTGTTTATTGGTTTGTCAATGGCTGGGGTCCACCAGACCATGTGCCTGCCTTTGGTGGACAAGGTCATGATGTTATCAGGGATCGCTTGGTGCAGACATTCCTGGGGGTGCTCATAGAAGGCATTTGTAAGGGTTTCAGCAGTGTGGCCTGTGTTTACCACTGGCATGGAGGCCTTGTAGGGTACCACACCAGTCGTATGACGTGTGTGGTTTGCTGTGGAGAGGTCTTCACTGTGGTCTCCCATGCTGGTGTTGGGTGCAGGATGCGGATCTCCAGTGAGTTCACTATATGGTCTGACCTCACCGTTGAGGGATGTACATCCTGTGTGGAACATGTCGTCTCCATGTGTGATGATCAGAACTAGTATAGGTCCCCCCCTTGTGGGTATGGTGCATGGTTGTTCCACAGCATTCAGGTGTATGAACACCTGGAACCTTTGGTGTAGGGTGTTGTGTCCTGGGTAATGTTCCTGGTCTATGTATGGGTGGTTGATGTCACCCAATATGACGGTGTTGTGAGAGCATTCATACTCACCAGTGTCTTCAGGAAGGCTGTGCAGGTACCCTGGGTTTGGGAGGGTTGTCTGTAGCATGCAACAAACTGTAGGGCAGTCCTACCCATGGTTAATTGCACCTGGATATTCCCCGCTGCTACGTGCATATCTGCCAACCTGGAGGTGTGTGTATCCTTCATGGAAATGGAGACTCCCCCTCCTTCTGTGTTAGGTCCGGGTTATGGTCCTGAACGCGTGATATGGGGTATGATCTGATAGTGCTGGGGTGCTCTCAGCAGCCCTGAACAATGTTTCAGTCACAGCACTGACATCGATGTCCTCCATACTGAGGAGGGCATTTGAGGGCATGCAGCTTGGGCGTAGACCACTGGCACTGAGCAGTATTACCCTGTCTGTCCTCCAGGTTTGTAGTGTAGGGTGGTAGGTTTATCATTCCAGCCTTGCCTGCAGTGGGCACTGTGGGGGTGGCAGGTGCCTTGGCCAAACCCTTGAAGACCAGGGGTGACAGGTGCAAGCCATCCCTTGCGAAGGGGCGTGGCGTGCCAAGTATGTCATCCCAGGTATGAGGAATTTGGATCCCCTCAGACTGACACCGGTAACCAGGCACATTATCAAGGGTGGCCACTTGGAGCCAGTATAGTGGCATCATACTTGATGAGGGTGGGATACTGCCCAGGTTCAGGGACATGCTGGCCTGTGCATACACAATCTGAGAGGCCCTCTATGTCTCCTTTCATGTATCCCAGGGTGGTATGTCTCCGGCCGTTGACACCAGCATGGGCAATGACCGTGTCATACTTGTACATGCTGCGGAGTGACCTGAGTGCGTGTGTTATGTGGCGGATTCCAGCACCCGACAGGCAGCCTACTGTGATCATTCCCTTGTTCAGTCTGGTGGGTGGGACATCGGTGTGTCTGACAGTGGCGTCACCCATTACAAGTGTGTCTGGCATTGTGTGTGTTGTCTTTGGGGCTCTGACTGTTTAGCACACTGATGTTGAGAACTATGTGTTGCATGTCCTATGTCTTGTGGAGGCAGTTGCTTGGGTGTCTGGTTCAGAGGGCTCGTTAGGTTCATGACATGTTTTAACAGTGCCTCCAGGTATGTCTTAGTGTGTTCATGTGTTTGATTAGCATTTGTGATAGTTACATGTGACACTGGGTTTGTGGTGTGCATGGTGTCCTTCCCCTCCTGTTTGGTGTTGCCAGTCATGGTTTGAGAGAGCACAGCCCCCTGTCTGGCTATATAGTTGCATCTCTCACATGTATTATGTTTAGTGGGGGAGGTGCGGCTTGCCCGTGTCCATGAGGCACATGTAACAGTGCCCAGGATGCCCAGATTCACCATCTGAACAGGAGAGGTCGCTAGCAATTGACCCTTCGACATGCCAGAGAACGTGAATGCATTTGCTGTGTAACTGGGTCAGAAGGCACCTATAGGGAAGTGGGTACACAAGGAGATTCTAGGCCAGTGTAGTACTCCATTTAGTATACATGTACTTTACCTATGTAGGAATACTATGGGAGCAGGTGCAGAGCTTTTGTGATATAGAGAACAGACAGTCAAGATTGCAAGAAGAGAGGTTATACACATAAACCTGCGGAGCACGGAGCCAGATATAGTGTAACGTTGCTTACACGGTACATGACGCACATGTCCACACATATACTGCACCTGACGCCTGTGGTCGGTGCCACAGGCTACGGTGGACAGAGACATCACATACATGGCATGACACAGTACAGGTATGGTGACATTCTGCAGGTGTCGTACGCAGTGTGCTGGCAACTGACCGCAGGTGTCACCTGTCAGCTGTGGTGCACAGTGTGCAGCAGTTGGATGCTGTACCAGTACAGGAATATGTCCGCAATCGCGGTGCATACACCTCTATGGCACACACCCCATTGTGTGCAGATGGGGACACCTGTCTGTGTGGTCAGCACCCTCACAAGACAATGCACCCACACGCCATGTCACAGGGGGTGGTCTTGCAGAGGTGGCCAGTAAGGCTCACAGGTATGGCATTGACAGGGCTGTACAATGCAGCACCAGTACAGGATGGTCACCCTGTGTGGTCAGTGTCCAGTCACAACACTATATCTGCATACACCCTCACAACAGGCAGCAGATGTACACACATGTTGACACACTGACATGGTGGTGACCACACATGTCTACACGGAGGGATGACGTGTTGCATGTACTGCACCATCCACATCCATGCACCCCACACTGAGGTATGTACAGATCTCTACCCTGGTGTACAGTGATGTGTGGCACGTGGCACATAGTCCCCCCGATCTGTGGCATACATGGGCACACATTCCTGCACACATGTTGGTGCTAGGAATGCCACACCCACTATATGGGATATGTGCAGGCGTGCAGCGGTATGTAGTGCATCCTGCGTACCACCACTGTATCTGGCAGCTGTGCCAATATTTGCACTTGGGAGGTGGTAGGGGTTACAGTGGCCATGTGACATATGGTCGATGACGCATGGCCGATGGGTATGCATTATGGCAGCGCTGTCATGTAAAGGTGACATAGCAGACTGTATGCACATGGCAGGGTAGGATGGTGTGTGACACACCTGTGACCAGCACCTGCACACATGCATCTGGACAGGTGTTTAAACACATGGTGTACACACATACTGCCATGCATGCTGTTACTATACCACCATATGACAGCCCCCATGATGGGAATGCATGTGGTAGGGGGTTGCAACTGTGTTATGGACACCGGACACTGCTCATGCACGGCTGCACCGTGCACAGTACACGTGTCACATGTATCCCCTGTTGCCATGTGTGTATGCATTGCTACGTTGTGACATGTGTGTCGACATACATGGAACATGGACTGTGGTATGGTATCACAGCTGTCACAGGCAAACTGTACAAGGGTATGTGTCCCAGTGAGCACCGCTACACCCTGTAGGGGGTGCATACCACAGACATGTGTCCACCTTCCCTTTGTGTGTGTATTACCGTGTACGCCTGTGTTATGCATGTGGTACATCACAGGCTTCGTATGTGTCCTGTGTGCAGTCCATGCACACAGCCAGGAAATCACATATATGACATATCCAGACATTGTTTCACTGTGGTACAGCTGCAGTCATGTGTCATATCTGTGTCAGGCCCATGGTATGTGTGGAGCACGCCTGTCCATGTATACCGGTATGGGTGGACTACATCATACCTGTGGGATCATTGATAGTACATGTGTACTCTGCACGACGGACGTACACCGCCACATAGACTTGTGGACATATGTCACATGCTGTTGCTGGACCGTGAGGCATACTGCTGCACCGATGACATGGTGCTGGCATGGCAGCTACAGTGTTCACTGCAGTGTGTACATGTTCAGCCTGCACCCGTGATGCCTGTGCTGTCATCTGTGTGTGTACGTGTAACTGCATGTGTGTCCACCCTGTGCATGTGTACGGGTTTACCTTGCCGTGACTTGCGGTGTGTGCACTCCATCTGCATGCCGGACGGCGCGTAGCACATACTACGTGTGTGAGCATGGCCGGGTTGCTGTTGTGTGGGTGGACACACACGACGGTCCACATTCTGCCTGCCATGATCTCACCCCATGTGTATGCATGTCTGCACTGTGCAGATTCTAAGTGTCTGAGCATGCCCAGTAAGCAGCTGTGTAGATGGACACCCAGTACAGTGCAAACCGCGCCCGTCTGCGTTGATACCCCGTGTGCATGCCTGTTTCCCCTTCACAACTGCCATGTCTGTGGCATGGCCGGGTTGCTGTTGTGTGGGTGGACACACACGACGGTCCACATTCTGCCTTCCATGATCTCACCCCATGTGTATGCATGTCTGCACTGTGCAGATTCTAAGTGTCTGAGCATGCCCAGTAAGCAGCTGTGTAGATGGACACACAGTACAGTGCACACCGCGCCCGTCTGCGTTAATACCCCGTGTGCATGCCTGTTTCCCCTTCGCAACCACCACGTCTGTGGCATGGCCGGGTTGCTGTTGTGTGGGTGGACACACACGACGGTCCACATTCTGCCTTCCATGATTTCACCCCATGTGTATGCATGTCTGCACTGTGCAGATTCTAAGTGTCTGAGCATGCCCAGTAAGCAGCTGTGTAGATGGAAGCACAGTACAGTGCACACCGCGCCCGTCTGCGTTGATACCCCGTGACCATGTCTGTCTCCCCTTCACAACCGCTAGGTGTGAGGGCATGGCCAGTACACCATTCGGGGGTAAACACTACAGTCGGCACCGATGTCTGCTACTAGGCATGTAGCCATGGCCAATGACATCCTGCATAGCCATGGTGACCATCCAGGTGAGTCATATGTGGTTGTTATGCCACAATGGCTGCCTACATCATGCACGCCGGATGCCCTCTCATAGGGTATACTGTATGTGGTGCATCCCGTATCCATGTTGTGATGTACTGCTCCGTAGTTAGTTGGTATTCCCGACTGCAGCAATACCATGTGACTGTACGCCCACCTTGGGATGGTAACATGCTGTGTGACTGCGCACTCTGTCTTCATTCCCTATCGGCTGCCTTGCCTCTGCAGATGATATCACCCACCTAGGGGTATGCCTCCTGACAGTGCTGTGCTCAGTAATCTCGGTAGCGCGTTCTGTAAATGCATCATGCTGTAGTGTGTTCATGTAGGTAGGTGTAGGTTCGACTCCCGGCCCTTCCCTGTGTGTGTGTGTGTGTGTGTGTGTGTGTGTGTGTGTGTGTGTGTGTGTGTGTGTGTGTTTCCAGCTGCCTCTGCAGATGGACATGCTTTTAGACGCTTCGCAACACATACCTTGGCTATTGTCAGCTATTCCCTTAAGGATGATGTCACCCGCCTAGAAGTATGCCACTGACAGCGCTGTGCTCAATAATCTCGGTAGCGTGTTCTGTAAGTTCATCATGCTGTAGTGTGTTCATGTAGGTAGGTGTAGGTTCGACTCCCGGCCCTTCCCCGTGTGTGTGTGAGGTGTGTGTGTGTGTGTGTGTGTGTGTTTCCTGCTGCCTCTGCAGATGGACATGCTTTTACACGCTTTGCAACACATACCTTGGCTATTGTCAGCTATTCCCTTACGGATGATGTCACCCGCCTAGAAGTATGCCTCTGACAGCGCTGTGCTCAATAATCTCGGTAGCGCGTTCTGTAAGTTCATCATGCTGTAGTGTGTTCATGTAGGTAAGCGTAGGTTCGACTCCCGGCCCTTCCCCGTGTGAGGTGTGTGTGTGTGTGTGTGTGTGTGTGGGTTTCCAGCTGCCTCTGCAGATGGACATGCTTTTAGATGCTTCGCAACACATACCTTGGCTATTGTCAGCTATTCCCTTATGGATGATGTCACCCGCCTAGAAGTATGCCTCTGACAGCGCTGTGCTCAATAATCTCGGTAGCGCGTTCTGTAAGTTCATCATGTTGTAGTGTGTTCATGTAGGTAGATGTAGGCTCAACTCCCGGCCCTTCCCCGTGTGTGTGTGTGTTTCCAGCTGCCTCTGCAAGTGGACATGCTTTTAGACGCTTCACAACACATACCTTGGCTATTGTCAGTTATTCCCTTACGGATGATGTCACCCGCCTAGAAGTATGCCTCTGACAGCGCTGTGCTCAATAATCTCGGTAGCGCGTTCTGTAAATTCATCATGCTGTAGTGTGTTCATGTAGGTAGGCGTAGGTTCGACTCCCGGCCCTTCCCTGTGTGAGGTGTGTGTGTGTGTTTCCAGCTGCCTCTGCAGATGGACATGCTTTTTGACGCTTCGCAACACATACCTTGGCTATTGTCAGCTATTCCCTTACGGATGATGTCACTCGCCTAGAAGTATGCCTCTGACAGTGCTGTGCTCAATAATCTCGGTAGTGCATTCTGTAAGTTCATCATGCTGTAGTGTGTTCATGTAGGTAGGCGTAGGTTCGACTCCCGGCCCTTCCCTGTGTGTGTGTGTGTGTGTGTGTGTGTGTGTGTGTGTGTGTGTGTGTGTGTGTTTCCAGCTGCCTCTGCAGATGGACATGCTTTTAGACGCTTCACAACACATACCTTGGCTATTGTCAGCTATTCCCTTACGGATGATGTTACCCACCTAGAAGTATGCCTCTGACAGCACTGTGCTCAATAATCTCGGTAGCGCGTTCTGTAAGTTCATCATGCTGTAGTGTGTTCATGTAGGTAGGCGTAGGTTCGACTCCCGGCCCTTCCCCATGTGTGTGTGAGGTGTGTGTGTTTCCAGCTGCCTCTGCAGATGGACATGCTTTTAGACGCTTCGCAACACATACCTTGGCTATTGTCAGCTATTCCCTTACGGATGATGTCACCCGCCTAGAAGTATGCCTCTGACAGCGCTGTGCTCAATAATCTCGGTAGCGCTTTCTGTAAGTTCATCATGCTGTAGTGTGTTCATGTAGGTAGGCGTAGGTTCGACTCCCGGCCCTTCCATGTGTGTGTGTGTGTGTGTGTGTGTGTGTGTGTGTGTGTGTGTGTGTGTTTCCAGCTGCCTCTGCAGATGGACATGCTTTTAGACACTTCGCAAAATATACCTTGGCTATTGTCAGCTATTCCCTTACGGATGATGTCACCCGCCTAGAAGTATGCCTCTGACAGTGCTGTGCTCAGTAATCTCGGTAGCGCGTTCTGTAAGTTCATCATGCTGTAGTGTGTTCATGTAGGTAGGTGTAGGTTCAACTCCCGGCCCTTCCCCGTGTGTGTGTGTGTGTGTGTGTGTGTGTGTGTGTGTGTGTGTGTGTTTCCAGCTGCCTTTGCAGATGGGCATGCTTTTAGACGCTTCGCAACACATACCTTGGCTATTGTCAGCTATTCCCTTACGGATGATGTCACCCACCTAGAAGTATGCCTCTGACAGCGCTGTGCTCAGTAATCTCGGTAGCGCGTTTTGTAAATTCATCATGCTGTAGTATGTTCATGTAAGTAGGCATAGGTTCGACTCCCGGCCCTTCCCCGTGTGTGTGTGGGGTGTGTTTGTTCACAGCTGCCCTAGTAGAGTGTAGTTATTTTCGACGCTATCGGCGGCTATTCCTTTATGGATGTTGTCACCCACCTGGACGTGTGCCTCTGACGGTGCTGTGTTCAGTGGTCCACGTAGCGCGTTCCATACCTGTGTCATACTGTTGTGCGGTTGGGTATGTGGGGGTGTGGTCAATCCCCATGCCTGCCAGCTGTGTGTGTGTGTCTATGCTCCCAGCCGCATGGGTTCATAGGGTATGGCTTTAGAGTTTCCGCAGAACACTTATATCCTGCCGCCATCTCTGTATTTGTGGATGGTGAGACGCAGCTCGTGGACTGCCTGTGTGCCTGCTGTGGTTGGCGACCTCCGTAGCGTGTACTCCACGTGTGCCCTGCTGTGGTGTGGTGGGGTGGTGCTGTGTACGTTACACTCACAGCCTTGCCACATGTGTCCATCTGTATCTCTCTCGTTGTATATATACATACCTATGTTGTGCCCATAGCGCTGCTCTTGCATGGACAGCTGTCTGTCCCATGTATCGCATATTTGCACGGCTGACACATAGAACTGCGGTACGATGCATATCCACTCATTGTGCATGCAACGTCCATATTCCAGAATGCCCTAGAGACATCTGCTGGATATCGTGGCAGACAGCTATCCTTGCTGTACTGACACTGTCCCCGTACACGCCATAAACCTTGTGTATAATTGCCTGTTTATGGTGTGTGTATGTCTATCTGAGCTGTATGCATGGTCGTGTGTGTGTCCCGCTATAGCCGCTTGTGCAGGTGTCGCCACTATGGGTAATCCTTGTAGACCGCTGTTTCATGTGCACTTCAGCACATACCTGCAGACCGCACTACCCCTCCTACGGCAGCGGCCTTAGATCGACCGCTGCCCTAGGCTATAGGGCTCCATGGCGCCCCCATCCTGGTGTACCTACATGACATACCTACTAGAAAGGTGGCCCTACTAGTGCAGCACCCTAGGCAGCCGCAAGATTGGTGTATGCCTATGGCCAGCTATGAGCACATCACAAGGCATACGTTTACATTCAGTGTTTTACAAAGGCTAGGTTATAATACCAGAGGGGGGGACCTCATCAACTATGCTTTAGAATGTGGATTGAGATGGATTATTAGGTGGAGAACTGACCACACACCAGGGCTGAATGATGAAACACTGATTAAGCCTCTTTTGAGAAGCAGGTGGCTTAAACCCAAGTAACAGGAATGTAGTTTAGGTACAGATATACAGTTAACACACATTAGTCCACTCTTTCAGTTGTTTACCACTGTATTACATTGATATGATATACATATCTTCTATTTATATTGTTAGATCTTTGATTGATGACTATTAGGCATAGTACAATATCATATAATACATGTTTTAATAGGATGTTTTTGGAGATGTTAATATATGTGTGTGTAGTTAACATTGCGTCTGCGCTTTATATGCTGTGGTTAATTGTTCATTGTTTGCTGAGAAATTGACCAATGAAAGTGTAAGGAGGGATATTTAAAGCCTGGATGCTTTTATGTTATGTATAAATCTGACGGAGCCTACGGGTGAAAGCGCTTACTTGTCTATGAAGGAACCTTTGTATACCATTTGGGCACTGTCCTGGACAATTTCTACGTTGACTGTTTCATCTACCTATGTGGTTTTTGGATTGTGTGCCATAAGGTGCCAGCGGTTATTTTATGTTGATTAGGTGTATTCCATGGTCAATTGACATTAATCCTATTAATTCATTGAAGGATGTTCTTTATACGTGGGAACGCCATAGTTTAACCATCCTATGACCTTCCTAGTTGAAGTTGTTAGTGTGCCATTAGTATGAGTTCCACAGGTCGCCCATTTGTTCCGCAGTATGGAAGCGCGTGATCCCCATTTTGGTGCTAGCAGATTGAGTGCTGTGTATGCCGGTATTCGCACGGCGGTCTAACTTTGTATGGGGAGTGTCTACTGTAGTCCCTATCTGTATTTCCTGTGTTATGCCTTACTGCAGCTGTGTAATTCCACCAGGTTTCCAGTTATGGGTGCCATCTTGGTCGTACGCTTGTCCATCCATGGGAATTGCCTACAGGACACTGGTATAGGGCTGTACACATTTCACACCTGCATTCAGCATTATCCGGTGGATGCTTTGCATTATTTGTGGGGAGTAAGGCATGTGCTATACCCATATCCCTCCCACGGGGCGGGACAACGGATTATCTGCCAAACAACACCAAGCCCCATTTCTGCATACCCAGGATTCCATGGCTGCAACCCTCGACGGTACCCATTACACATCCTTCATGTGTGTGGGACTGGGATGTGGACGCACTTCTATGGACTCGACAATCTGGGGATTTCTGTTCATATGTCCTGCATTTCATGGACACTTGTCATCAACCTTAAACACGCTGGTGGTGCATATGTCTAGCTGTGCCGTAGCCATGGCTGTCACTTCTTCTGGGTCGATCGTAGCTGGTTGATATTGCGTACGGATCAATTTTTGGGGTCCTACAATGGACACCGATGTGCATATGTAAAGTGTAGAACTTGTTGGACTGTCTCCATCTGGCCAGTGGTTTTGACTGCTGCTGTACATTCCCCAATCGCGGATGTCTGTTTGACTACCCATATTATGTAGTGCTACGACAACCAAGTTTTTCAAAAATGAACCCAAATGGTGTAAATCCAAAGATGCAAGTTAGCAACTGCTTTCAATAATCCTCAGAAGTCCCAATAGGAAAGATTCGCCACTTTATTGTCAAAATAACACCACCAAAACAAGTAGATCACGAGCGCTTTCGCCCGGTCTTACCGGGCTTTTTCAAGTGTAATTAGCTAAACCAATAACTCTAGCTTTTATAGCGCAAGTGCGTTCTGTTAATTAACTAATTGATTAAAATATCATCATATTATAAGTAAATTAAATCCACTTCTACAAGCATTAAAGAGACAAATACATATTTAAAAATGCTCGACACAATAAATGCATTGTTAAAATGTATGTATAAAACTTATATGAATTCAAACAAAATTCATTCTTTGTGTTAAAGGTTGTTTGTGAACCATTTGAACCAAATAAAACATCAGTACCATGGTGATATTTTAATCAATTAGTTCTATAAAAGCTAGAGTTATTGGTTTAGCTAATTACACTTGCAAAAGCCCAGTAAGACCGGGCGAAAGCGCTCGTGATCTACTTGTTTTGGTGGTGTTATTTTGACAATAAAGTGGCGAATCTTTCCTATTGGGACTTCTGAGGATTATTTAAAGCAGTTGCTAACTTGCATCTTTGAATTTACACCATTTGGGTTCATTTTTGAAACACTTGGTTTTCGTAGCACTACATTTTGTTTGCTTGGTGCTCTCGGTTTAGGACCTGGTGGGTCCTTTTCCTAGTTTTTTCTTGGTAAACTGTTCCTTTCTTCTTACCCATATTATGTATTACTTGGCCTATCTATATCCATGTTCCAGTAAGCGGAGATACAGCAAACCCTGAGTCCTGGTCATCTTCATAAAAGACATTCTTGAACATAAACCATGCCAAGACAGACAATGACAAAAATGATACACTCCACAGTCATAGGATACTGAGCTCTTTCACCCACTAACACAGGGCAACGTCGGAGTATGAGATACATTAGATTGTCGTCCCTTATATACTTCCTTCAGAGTCAGTTTAAAGTCAACTAATTAATAGACTTGCTCATAGTTCAGTGGACCGTGCTCCAAGTCTTGATGATAGAGTGACATGTAGAACTCAGTGTTGCATACATTACTGAATGGAAACAATGATACAACAATGATGTGTTAATATAAATACAATATTGGTCAATACCATCAGTATATTGAAACATAGTTGATAATTGTTGTGAGTAAACCTTAGAATGTAGTGTGTTGGTAATGCTTTTGTATATCAATGTGTATAATTGTTGCATTAAGATTCCAAATCATGGAATAAATAAGTACAATTGCATGCATATTTTGTATAAATATGAATGTAAATAAGGGTCACAATGTTAGATATGAATATGACTGTATTATTACTATATCAATATGATATGGACTAAACTGTAGTTGTTTACATCTTGTTTTCAGGTGACAAATCTATGTCCATGCGTCATATATATGGGCCGTCGGACTGCTGTGTGTAGATATATACATGTGAACCCCTCGTTTCATACCTTGCTTTGTTACTGTCTGTGGATTACCTGTGTACACACATCAATTACCATGCCATACCTTTCCACTGTACAGGTTCGGGCATGGTGTACGGCTGGTTGGCCCTTAATGTTGCTGTGTGTTACATTGACCTGTGTCTATCTGGCAATTCGCTGGCGTGTCATGTGAGACCTTCTTGCTTCTATAGGGACATGATCCCGCAATTGTGACGTGCTTCCACTGGCCATATATTTCTCTGTTGTCTGTCATCTGTGTGTAACCAGTCCTTTCAGGACACTTTCTATTGTTGTTCTTCTTTGGTTACATATATGAGTACTTTGGTATGTTGTGCTATTATTGTGTGTGGAGCATTTCTCCACGGGCCTCTGCTGACACTGGACATATATCCAGCTAGCCTAGCCCGGTCAACAAGTGTGAGCCCACTGAACACTTTTCGTACGGGGGCACCTTCTGACAAGTGGGTCGAGTTACAGATGCATAACCGTCGTCTATCCATACTACTAACGCACACGTTATTCTATCCACATTCTATATTTGTCTTATCACATAGCGTGTGTTTCTCACTATTTCTAATGGTACTTTACATGGCATTGCCCGATTCCATACTTTCAGGGGCTGACAGTTTTGAGACATGTATGACTGACATGGAGGACACGGCCTTAACATTCCCTGCTGTGTGCGGATCACACACTCACACACGCACTTGCATTTCCTAATTGTGGGTTACGCGCAGGCGCACATGCATATCCGTATTCTGGTTACATATGTTTACTGGGTCTGTGTGGTTACGTGGCCTGTGTTAGTTGTGACTGTTCCAGTAACATATCTCTGATCCGGTTGACTGACGTGTGCGGAACGCACTTTCACCTTTACACATGTAACAGTCTTTGCGGCATGGACACATTACGTACACGTGCACATTTATATGTTCTATAGTCGTAATTCAAATGGGACTGCATTCACGTTTGCCGGTTACTGTAACCACTACATGTTAGCTGTTCGGTCTCATTTACATGCATACCCATGGTACTTAGCTAAATTTACATATCCCCCCACCCCACCCCCACCCCCGCACTCACGTACGTCACAGGCATCCATTCTCCTGCTGGGAAAGGTGCGGTACTACATGTTAAACATTCCTCATTCCCTCCTGCTCATGGCCCAGGATGCATATGTCGTGACTGCAGGGATATTCAGATCACAGGGGCTTATATCCCCTATGCATACAGGCCTTCGATTGTCAGGGTGTTCCTGTGGTGCTTTGGGTTTGGTCTTGTCCGCCTAGTGTACGGAACTGCCCTGACCGTGTACGAATGTCAGATGAGTCACATGGGCACGGTTTGTCTGTGTCTATGATACCATATCCCCCCCCCATTATTACTAACCGTGTGCACTGATTGGCCGGCGTGCCCGTTGTAGATCTTGTTATAGTAATTGCACACGGTCTGGTCGAACGGACCTATTTCCATTACTAAACCTCGGTATTTATAACCTGTATCGCTATATTACATGGGTTTAACATTGCGTGACGGCTTCCACCGAGCCACGGACATGTCTGTTGCTTAGTTTTGGGCAGTCCCGCTCTGCTACACACATTTAACATGGCGGAACAGGTTGTACAGCTCAGCAACGGGGACATCGGGCTCTCCGTCGCTGTTTAGTATTGAATCGCTATGTTGACATTATTTCACATAGCGTGACATTGTCGACATTGGTTACGGACATCTCGCGCAGTACTTCTGCACCGCCGCGGGTGCCGTATGTCTGCTTTGGCATGCGGACAGGCATTATGCTGTGCCATTATGTCTGGGAATATATGGTTTCTTTCCATAGATGATATAGCATACTAGCAATGACCCGCGTCTGGGTGTGGGTACTGTAGGTGTGGCCTTAGGTCAGGTGGTGCCCTAGGCAAAAGGACTCCATGGTGCCCCCACCACATCACCCGCTACCCCCATCCTGGTTTACCTACACCAAATAAAGGCTGGAAAGGTGCCCTTAGCAGAGCGTCGCCCTAGGCAGCTGCCTACTTGGCCTATGCCTAAGGCCGGCTATGTGTGTGGTCCCTCGGGCGTCGGCCTCGGGAATGCACCACGTCTGCCGTGGGTATGTCTAGCATCACCCACATCCAGGCGTGGTTTATTGCTATGATGTTCCATGTACGGACACGTGTGTTTGGACAACATACAATAGCTTCTGCTATTGGCATACAATGCTGTGGGTGGTGCCGGTTACCATACATATGGCTTTCTCAAAAGCCGACTTCACACTTCTAAACACTAGTGTGGTCTCCATTAAGGCCCCTGAGCCAGTGGTAAACATTACTCAAGCCACTGAATCACTTACATATGCCTTCTTCCAGCACCTACAGGACTGCATGGATCAGGCAGTCCCTTACACAACTGTGACTCTTTGTACCAAAGCCAAGTATCTAGTCTGGTGTACCCCAGCCATACACAAGCTCTACAACGAAAGGAGGTAGCTACTACAAGACAGAGCAGAATCCTTGTAAGGTATGACACCCTTGCTCATTATATGTGAAGAACTACAAGCTCTCATGACATCATCCAGGGCAAATCCGACAGATATATCACCAAGGACTCGACAGACAATCATACGGCCTTCTTTAGCTATGTTGGACACCTGGGAGGACACTCCCAGATATGCTCGGACTGGGTTCAGAATGATGTGAAGTTTACTGAACCTACAAACATTGCCAACATACTGGCTGACAGGTTCGGTGCAAACATCCCCCCCTCCCCCCACATGGAGAGATATCTGTACCAGAGGATTGTGGCCCCCAAAACATCTGTAACGCACAGGTGGGAAATGCTCTCTCCAAGGCAGTAAACACAACATTCATGGGACCAGATGGTATCCCAGCTGTGTACTCCATGAACTCAATGAGGAATTAGACCCACAGTTAGGACAGCTGTTTAATCTTAGCCTCACCTCAGGTAACGTACCGAAGTTGTGGCGCAAGGTGACTGTAGTCCCACTTCACAGGGGCGGTGCCTCCACTGACCCTGGTAATTACCGTCCCATTAGCTTGACAAGCCTTATCTGCAAAGCCATGGAGAAGGATCATAATGGAACTCATAGATGAAGACATAGGGGACTTGCATACTTTGCATCCAACCCAGTTTGGCTTGGTCAAAGGCAGATCATGCGTTTTAAACTTGGTTGACTTTTTAGGAACAGTCACCGAGGCCATTGATGAGGGTCAGGCAGTCCATACAGCTTACCTCGACCTGGCAAAGGCCTTCAACACAATACCCCCCTCAGGTATCATTGATAAACCTATCGGCTTGGATGTGAACCTGGACATCGCAGGATGGGTTGCAAACTGGCTAGGTGACAGAACCCACACGGTCATAGTTGCTGGCACCATGTCAGACTCACAGCTGGTCACAGGCGGTGTCCCACAGGGCTCAGTCCTGGGTCCACTCTTTTTCAGCATCTACATTTCCAAAGTACAAGCAAACACAGGGGGGGTTATGGCTGACAATGTTTGCAGATGACTGCGAACTGGGTGCCATAGTGAGATGCACATCTGACACAGATATCCTTCAGAAGGGCCTCACAGATATGGATATCTGGTGCCAGGGACATGGCCTACAGCTAAATGCCGGGAAATGCATAGTCATACCCTTCGGGAAGAACAAGGTTACCCCTAGCTGCCATATAGGTGGCAATCCACTGAGCACAGAGGGAGTTACCAGGGATCTGGGGACCCAGGTTGCCAGTAACCGTTCGTTTGACACACACGTTGCTAACGTAGTTAGGTAGACCTTCTACATTGCCCACCTGATCATGCAGGGATTCACATCTAGATCAGGGGAGGTCATCGTCTCCTTGTACTCATCACTCATTAGACCTATGATTGAGTACAATTCCCCATTCGGAATGTATTTGACCCGACACCTGCAGCAGCTGGGAAGGCCCCATAAGTTCATCGTCAAACGGATGCAGGGTCTCAGGAATATGTGTTATGCTGCCCGACTGAAAGGACTCCTGCTCCATTCAGTCACATACCACTTGCTCATTGGTGACCTGTGCCTGACATACAAGGCCATGTCAACCCATATTTGATGACTATGCTTCACCTAATGTATCTACATCCCTCAGAACCACAGGGGCAGGTGACGTGAACCTTGACACGGTCATTAATAGAATGTGCTGGAGGGACAGATTCATCACCCAGACACTCACTATGCTGTGGAACAACATCCCAGTACATGTGAGGCAGAGCACCTCGCTGGCCTTGTTCGAGGGGGATCTTGACCAATGGATGGGAGATTGCAGATATACCCCAGGGATTACTTCAATGTCACTGCTTGACAGAGGTAGAGCAATATTATAGGCATTGTTTTATTCGAACTGGAGGGGTGGCAAAGGCAACATAACTATGGGCTAGGGTTATAGCTGCCCTTGGGCGGATAGCCTACTATGTACCTATGGACCTATGAACCTATGTTCATAGTTTGTCCCATTCATACTTGTCTATCCCCTGTCCTCATTCGTATGTGTATATTTCTGTGGCACATGATTGAACTATGTATTACCTGCAGGTATGCTGTGTACAGTGCACATACGTCACGGTTGATTACAGTGTATCTGTGTACCTACCTCTGTGATACTGAGGACTACCACACATCCTTCACAGCATTACATGCATATGTCCATACTATTATTCGTTGGCCTGTGGGGGGGTTGTCAGGGCAACGGTTACACATGTCCCTGTTTGTGCACGCATCATGGTGGTCTTTGACCAGCCTCCGTTGCTATCATGGGATGGACGGTGGTGTTGGTGTGTGTTTGGGTTGTGTTTCCACTGCCGGTACATCTGTGGGGGGGGTGGGGTTGGCACATGTTCCTCTTTGCAGGGATCCCCATCCTGGACATTTGTGTCATGCGTCAACACTTGGCACGTGCCATATGTCCTGTGATATTTCCACAGTCGTGTATGCCTTCCTGAATTACTACTGGGTGTTACTGGCAGTTTGTATCTGGTACGCATGGCTATTATGTTGGATAGCTTAGCCTATTCCCATGCTATGACATACCCATTCATCCAGGCATATACATGTTATTCCATCCTTTGCGTTGGCCGTGGGTGTTTGGCCATCCGGCAATGCTATTCTCAACGTGTGATGTCCCACCTTCACCTTCTGTGCATGTGGCACCCTGTTGGGGCATCCTGCTTGGTGGGCAGATGTTCCGCCATATGTGTTGTGTTTGACATGTCTGCATAGCTAATCATCAGTACGGTGGCTGAACATACTGCCTTGTCCAGATGTGTACAGTTATGGACACCGTGGCGTGTGAACGCCTATGGGGTTTCGACAGGTCCATACCACATGCGGGATGTACACATTCTGCCGACACATTCACATGCAGCCATTTGGATATCAGTACCTGAGGTGGGATGTTGACATGTGGGGTGCATATTTGCCCGCGTGGCACTGCCTAGGACAATACTTCATACTACATTTGAGGTATACCCATTGTGTGTAGGTGTGCAGCTGCGCAAGGCTGCTAGCTGGGTTGGGTGCACGGTCGTACATGGATGCGGGTTACGTGCTATGACGGGGCTGTTGTGTATTACATTTGCATGCATGGGTTCTGCTTCTGGATATTACGCTTCGGCATACGCCGTCCTATGTGTATGCAACAGGCACGTTGCTGGGTGTAGTACATGTTGTTATGCACATGTTTGTCTGTGTTTAGGGTATCTGGTTTCCTTCTGGTTGTTATATCGACACGGCTGCCCGGCTGTGTACTCTCACTACTGCTGGTGACCATGCCCATGGGGCTACTTGTGTGTAGGTGCAGCACGCTGACATGCTGCGGTACACCTTCACTGGGTATGCCCACTGACAGTGCATTGCGTGACGGACACGGTATTACACATATCCTTTGTTCCTTGGACGGGTACAATTTGGACTTCGTGGGTTAATGTTTGGTTCTCCATTTTGTGTGAACGGGTACTATGTTGCATACGCTGCGTACGTTTCATTATCCACAGACCCTGGCTGGTGCGGTTACTATTGCAGGTGGCCTGTGACAGTCAGCACTTTAGGTTGCTCATCGCCTGCCGGCTTGGCCACGCCTACGGGCGCATCCTCCTTGGGCTCGCGCACGTGCCCTCTGCACATGTCTGTGGTTGCGGCGCGCACTCATTACTATGCATGTGGTGCTGCTACGCCGATTATACACTGCACTGCCGGCGCAAGCCTTACACCGGCCTTACGCCGAGCTTCATGAATCTCTGGGCTTATCTCCCACCTCTCTCTGCCTCTGTTTCTAATAATGTCTACTAATATTCTGTAGTTCTTACCAGAGCTGTAGTCTTGGAAATTGGCTTCTGCCATGGGATAATCTACTGTATATATTCAACTTGTATATTGGTTTATTTCTGTTTTGTAAACTTGTCAATATTATGTGTATTCTTCTCACTATTGTATGTAACTTTGTAGTCTATTATGTTCAATTTATTGACCATTTCTAGTATGTTGTCTCATCTTACTACTAGACATATTGAAATTTTATGTTTAGTTTAGTTGTAAACTCTGTCATATGATTACTTCTGTTACTTGTACTTTTTGGAGCCTTTCTCCTTGAGCATCTGCTGAAAAAGCACTGCTGCCCAGTTGGACTAACCTGATTAACAAACAAACAAACAAACAAACAAACAAACAAATAAATAAATCAATAAATAAATACAATTTCTCACATTGTGTTTGTTGCAGTAATAACTTCTACATATGTTATGATTTCTATTTTTTAATGTATTTATTGCTTTAAGTTACTTTTTTTCTCTTTTTTGGAATAACAGGAATTTTTTTGACTTTCCAACATCTTTATTAAATTTCCACGTGACAAATGTGACATTAATGAGTTTTGTTCATGTATTTTTTTAAATGTACAACCAAAGTGGCTTGCTGTTTCCTCAGTTGTTTTTTTTTTTTTTTTGTGGTGACATGACATCCCTCATGAGTCCAACCCAGTCACTCAATATGAATCTCAAGCTCCATTTGTATACCTGCTGCCTAAGACTGCCAGTGCAAACTGCTGGTAAAATGAGTAGAATAGTGGGTGAACAGACAAGGTACCTGGCATGGTCTCACAGACATGTGCATGGAACTCTAGGTGGAGTCTGTTTCCCCCTGCATGATAAAATGTAATCTTTAAGCTACTATACACTAGTAGGTAGGTGCAGTCTAGGAGCACCCATACCCCCTCCCTATGAGGAAATACACTGTCTACTAAAACATCTGACCTGGACATGGCTCTACTTTTTTCACTGTATTTACTGGAGTGAACTTAATTCTAGATGTAGAGTTTTCACCTGGCTTTAATGACAGCCTTAACATTATCTGTTCCTTGAGATGGTGTCCCCCCCTCCCCTCCACAAGGCTGTTGAACTCTTTCTCTTCCCCTGAGCTCCACTGCCTCCTGATCAGATAGGGCCTTTGCATTTTTATTAGCTTTTTAATAACAAATAAGGTTTTCTTATTGGGTTGCATTCCTTGTTTGGCATTTGATTTCATGTTTTAAGTGTGATCAGTTTTCACTGTATCTATTGAAGTGTACGTTTCAATTTTTTCATTTCTGATGAAGTTCTTACAATTAAAGAAAGAAAGAAAGCACTCAGATACACTTGTTCTACATATTTCTTTTGCTTAGCTAATTTGTTAAGAAGTTTGCTTTGTAATATGTATACTTATATACACATATATATATATATATATATATATATATATATATATATATATATATACATATCAATAAAATAAGCATACACACACACACACACACACACACACACACACACACACACACACACACACACACACACACACACACACACACATGTACTAAAGTAAATTGTCAAATCACTTTACACAGGTCTGTTTGTTAAGCTTAATAATCCAGCAAAATGCTATTTTATTTCATGATGTTGTCTAGGATCCGTCTTTAAGACTGAATCCATCTCTTTTAATAGCAAACCTTCATCAAAAACCTACTTGGTCTGTAAGCAGCAAAACATGACCAGAAAGCCCAGTGCACACTCTTTCAGGATTGGTGTATGGAGATGATACCAAGAATGAAAAACTTCGGTCCCACCAATCAGCGTTGTACGACACAATGATCCACGAGAAAGTAAAATGAAACTCAAGGTTTATTGATCGACATCAAACTAACACTCCATAAAACATCACGGACAAGACTGCAAGGATAATATGGAAGGATAAACTCCACACATCAGCCTGCTACATCGAACAAATATCGTGCACAACATAGAAAAAGACGCCCAAAACAAGACAAGTTTAGCGCTTTCAACCAATTATCTGGTCTTCCTCAGAACTAAAGGAAAAAAACCATCAATGACCCTTTAAATAAGTTTTTTGGCGCCAAATAAGACTTAATTGTGTTTTAAAGATACACTACAATTACATGTGATGCTATTCATTTATTTATTTATGTTATGTTGTTATTGTTGTTGTTAACCGGAATTGTTCAAATGAGTCAAAAGGTCCCTTTTAAGTGGCATTCAGTGAGAAATCTCCAGCAGTAAATAATCCAAAATTAAAAAAGCTTAAGACATTAAATCAAGCAAGCATTCAAAAATGAGAAAAAAGAAAATACAAATAAAAATAGTCACAAACTCCACAATGATAATGTATACAACTGGCAGCGATAAACAGTGCAACTGCATGCCCCACACCCTGCTACATAAATATACCAACTCCGAAATCGCACTGCACTGAGGAAAATGGTAAATATCCTGTTCTGTGCTGTACGGTGATCTCCATTCAAAATGTCCAAAGTTTCAAAAATTCAATCTTATGGTCTTGGCCATTTGCTGTTCAACGTTTTGAAACTTTGAGCTTCTGAAGGAGATATCTATCGGTATCTATCTATCTATCTATCTATCTATCTATCTATCTATCTATATATCTGTCTATCTATATATCTCTCTATCTATGTATCTATCTATCTATGTATCTATCTATCTATGTATCTCTCTGTCTATCTATCTATGTATCTCTCTATCTATCTATCCACCTATCTATCTATCTATCTATCTATCTATCTATCTATCTATCTATCTATCTATCTATCTATTTTCTGTCTGTCTATCTATCTATCTATCTATCTATCTATCTATCTATCTATCTATCTATCTATCTATCTATCTATTTATCTATCTCTCTATCTATGTATCTATCTATCTAACTATCTATCTATCTATCTATCTATCTATCTATCTATCTATCTATATACTGTACGTACATAGTTAATGCTAATAGCTCACAAAGATAAAAATCATACAAGTAGATGATAAAGTACTCTCCTCTTAGGTCTCTAGTCAGTATGAAAAAGGAGGATTACACTATTAAGAGGGTCCATTATGTTTTAGTGTTTTATGCAATGAGACTGATAATTGTTTAATAATGATTCTTTTAATAGTTGTATAAATGTGTGTGTGTGTGTGTGTGTGTGTGTGTGTGTGTGTGTGTGTGTGTGTGTGTGTGTGTGTGTGTGTGTGTTGTTTCAAATTACAAATTTTAGAACTTCAATCAGGGTTTAGAAAATCACCAGCATGACTGAATGATTTTTTTTGTAATAGAGAGCAGACTTTTGTACTAAGATCTTTCTTAACTAGAGGGAATGTAGTTTTTAACTAGTCTCTTTAGTGCTGGATATATGTTAGGATTGTGAATTATGAAATGAATACATTTTAGCTGTAGAGAAAACTGCAAGGAACCACCACGATAGGTATGAATAATTTATTTTAACAAGAGAAACAAGCGCTTTCACTCACCACCATGGCGCGCTTCATCAGGTTACATTAATTAATTAAAATTCAGCCTTTTATATATACAAAATACATTCCCAATCAACCAATTTAAATCATCAATTAAAATAACCAATTAAACCATTTAAAAAGATACTACCAGTGTGACAACAGGTTTGAGTAAGCAAAGCTATTTTAGCATATAAAACATTTTTTATACAACTGTTTAAGAAACAACAAGATATTCCATCAGCATAGGCAAGCATTATATTCAGATTATATATCTCAAACTAAAACTAAACATTAATTTAATTTTATATCTCAAAATCAATTCATGAATCTACCTTTTGTAGTATTATAAATATACTAATATAAAATAAGTAAGACATCAATTAATCATGACAATACTTATATATTAACTAATATAGAACAAATTCTCATCAACCATAAATATTAATTCATTTATGTTATTATTGCTATCATATTATATGCAATGTTTAATATTTATACATTTTAGCTGTGTGGGTTAGGTTATTTTGAAGGATTAGCTGGACTTGTTGAACTAATACTAAACATTAATGTGATCTGTTAAGAATATTAGCTGTGTAAGTTTTCTCACATCTGTAGAGTTATGCTGCATTAAAATTAGTATTGATAAGCTATAGATGAGGATTGGTAGAAAGAGAGCTCTGGATATAGCTTGACAGGCATTTTCAGTTAGACAAGGCTTCACTCTGAACAGCATCTTTTTTTTTGTGAGTTGTGGATACTGCATGATTGATGTTATGATCAGACTTTAAATTCTGACCAATAGTAATTCCAGTGGTTTAGTTTGTGACACCTGCCTCAGTGGGGCTGTGATGCATGTGCACTGACCCAGTAATCAAGAAGCCTCAATCCTCACCGCTAACATCAGTGAGGAGTGTCCACATTGGGAAAGATAACAAATCCACACACAGTAAAGTACAATTTCCCTTAAGAGGAGACAGAGATCACAGTTAGTCTGAGGCTGGTTTCTCCCATTCTCTCCAGATCCTCAATAAGACTACCCACTAGCACAACTATAGGGTACAGATCTCAGCCACGTAGTCAAGCCAAAACCCACAGTGCCCTTTCTGTCCAACCAGTGCTTTGTGTCCCTGCCCAAGTAGCTGACACACACACACACTTTGAGATTTTGTTTATATACAAACACACAGACACCCCTGGGGAAGGCTGACACAGATTCTCCAGCTATGCCCCCTCCTGCCAGGCTATAAGGTAGTAATCACTGACACCAACTACTCTTATCAACTACTAAAAGGGCCCTTACTAAAGGGTATCCAATTATTACTGTGCAATATTATTATCCAATTAGAAAGTGTGATGAACAGCAAGGCTTATTTGGAGTGGCTTTTTACAGTATCGCTATATACATGCAATGTGCTCTAGAGCTTAAATTATCTCTGCACAAAACAGCCACAGTTGAAAAGTTTAAAAAATATTTAATAATAAATAATAAAAACACAAGACAAATCTTCTCAATTCAACACAGTGCTAGTCAAGAGTTCAGAAATCAGAGGAAAATGCTTAAAATAATACTGTAGAATAGTCTGACATAAATATAGAAAACAACTAGACTAAAGTTGACTAAATTCCTATCTAACTCAAAGAGCAATCACAGTTCTAAATAAACTTACATATAGAGCAAAGGCAGAGTACTGGTGAGTGGTCAGTTCTGAAGACAAATACAAAATGATATGATTCTCTCTCTCTGAGAAAGTCTTAAAATAATACATCACTGTTGACTCATTTTAGATTACATCATTCCCATGCTAACACAAACTAAGAGTTTTAACATTTCTTTGATCTTGCACCTGGCCTGGAAACTACAGCAATAAAAGACATTATATATGTAAAATCTAGCAATTAACTCTGGTTTCAAAACAATAGAAGGAATTCCTCAGCACAGACATTATGTCTCCGAGCCTGAGATCAAACAGTCATACAATGCTTGACTTAGCTTTCTTCCAGTAGAGTGCTCTGTGGTTACATTTTTGAAGTTCAACATTTAACACATTTTTCTTACATTTTTAAGAGGACAAGCCTGTGGATTATATTCATATTTACAATGATATTGAATTATCTACAAAATTCTATCTAGCTATGCTGGCAGCCTTCAGATATATTCACAGGGAATGTATGAAACACTGAGGTTATTAATTTTATTAAAGCTGTTATGCTGCTGGGTTTTGAAAAAACAGAATGTTTGTTTTTGGGCTGAGTTTAGTATTAGCTGTGCTTCTGTTGGGTATTTTTAAATGTTATGCAGTACTCACTGAGCTTGATTTGGGAGCTGTCTTACTGCTTTTGCAAAAAATGTGCAGTAGAGTATGGTCATCAGCATATTGTATGAAGACAGAGTTATAGACACATTTTTATATGTCATTTGTAAAAATATTAAACAGCAGTGGTAATAGGATTTTTTACTTGAGGAACTCTTCCAGTTACATGCAAGAAACTGGAATAAATATAATTCAACTGAACTGATTGTGCTCTGTCCTACATTTATTTATTTAACAGAATCCCAATCCATGTTAGGCAGAGCCCCTCACTAACTCTATTCAAGAGAAATCTTGATGAGTGGATGGGAGAGCGTAGGTTTACCCCGGGGGTCATCTCTGTATCACTACTAGACAGAGGCACAGTAAACTAAACCCTAAAAGGGTGTAGTATTCTCATCCTAAGGGGTGGTGAAAGCCACAACACTCTGGCTAGGCTTATAAATGCCCTAGGGCAGATAGCCTAGTATGAACCTATGAACCTATGAACCTATGAACTTGTTTACCA
Organism: Protopterus annectens; assembly: GCF_019279795.1. Lineage (NCBI taxonomy): Eukaryota > Metazoa > Chordata > Ceratodontiformes > Protopteridae > Protopterus > Protopterus annectens. The sequence continues at coordinate 1,937,780,208 of NC_056729.1, read as the reverse complement.
GGAAAGTCGACTTGGAACAAGTCAATTTTCAGTGAAGGCCTAGGGAGAAAATAACCTTAATTCTGTTATTGTTTTATTGTTTTCTTTGTAATGTGTGAGGAAACCATAGAACCTGGAGGATACCCACAATAACGCAGGGAGGAGATGCAGACTCCACACAAAAGGCAACCGAGCTAATAATTGAACCAGAATATCTCTTGCTGGGAGGCAACAACACAAACCACTGCACCACTGCACCATCTGAAATAGCTATGCATCCATAAGACTGTTTCTTTGTTAATATCTAAAGAACATATCCTATTTAGAAGTATTTCATGAATGATTGTGTTAATTGCAAACGTAAAGAAACACTGACAGTACCACAGCTAGGAGATTTATTTAAGTAGAACAGTACAAACAGTACAGAGGTTAACGCTTTCAGGGATCAACCCCTTCATCGGACAACTGTTGAAATTCCACACTTCCTTAAATACTTGAAACAGTCACATGATGATGCAAGCAATTACCCTAATCACAGTTAATTAAAGAGAAACACAGTTGCCAATGCAGAATAAAAAATATAAAACTAAATAATGCAATAAGAATATCATATATCACACATTCCTTATCCAAGCTAATAATTCTGTTTAAGCATGCATAGAAAAATATATAAAATATATCTATAAAAAAATATATATATATAAAATACATCTGACTTGATACCAATGAGTACATGTGCTAATGCATGTGCCTTGCTAAGAGTATATAGGCATAATATAAATAGTGAAAAATATATAAATGAATGCTAAAATATACTTAAGTATCGATGTACACATAAAACCAGCATATAGACATGCATAAGTATAAAATTATGAAATTATAAAAAAAAAATTGCTTTAGATAAAACTAGAAAAAAGTACAGACTACATTGCCTTCATTCTGTTATTGCAATAGTTTGTCTACGAATGAAATCAAGGCTGATTCTGTAATATGATTGACCGGGAAGAAAGCCATGTTCGATTTGGAGAAATATTTTTTATGTCCTTAAATAACAAAAAAGTTTATTTTTTATTTGTTTTCCAGAGTAGAGCACTCATCTCCATGGACCTTTGTTTAGACTCCATCTGGGAGTGCTGTCTGGTTAAGTGGCTTGCTACAAATCACACAGTTAGATAATGGAGGTGAAGGGAATCAAACCTTTCACCAATGGACCACAGAAAACAGCTCATTAATAGCTCCTCCGTCCTCTAAACCAACTCACAGACAAGTTATCTGTGCATACAGTTTGTTGTAAATTTTAGACAGAGGAGATAACACAGCAATGTGTTTGTAATTTGGGCTATCTATTGAGGTATGAAGTCAGTTAATTGGTTTTAATAAAAGCTTGCTTACAGATTGAAGGTACATAGTTGATTGGAATGCTTATTGGGCATGTTATACCTCCTGCTGCTTTTTTCAGGTATTCACAGAGTCAGTTATCTGGAACTAGGGTGTAAGTTTTGTTTTGTGTAGTAGTTTTACATATATATATATATATATATATATATATATATATATATATATATATGGATTCACTACACTTGTTCAAAATACTGAAAGATCGCATTTCAGTATCTTGAGACCAAGTGAGCGAGAATTCACAACATCAAAGCTGCAATACCGCGAAATTTAAATAGTCAGATGAATCCTCAGCTGAGCGGAACATTACAACGGTGCTGCTCTTAGAGTGTAAACCTGCTGCAGAACACTGCAGATGGTAAATCCTACAACTAGCAACTAAAGCCTGTATGGTGTAAGCCACACCAGCAACTAAAAACCGAAGACCACTATGGTGCAAGGCATACCCATGGCACACGGACAGTTTGGGGAGAAATACCCAGTGAGTACCTCACAAAAGGGGAAGCCAGTCCTACTGCTGGAAGGATACATCCTGACCTGAGAGCAGATACGTCAGCAAAGAACATACTGGTGCTGCAAGTGGAAGGCATCGCAGAAGTGTAAAGGTAGGGCCATCCCTGAGAGCACCCCCATGGGGGAACGATTGCAGAAGTCTGTCAGCCACAACCATCCCATTGACACCGCAGATATTGAACGTTACAGTATGTGTGCAGACCTCAAAATCAGAGCAACTAAGTCCCAAGACATGCCATGCCTCATAGTGGATGATGCATTGGCATCCACATCCACGGATGTCATACCAGACATGCCGACACGGAAGGCACTACTGCAAAGTGTGGGCAGGGTAGGCAGAAACATGGCCACTCCAGGCACTGCCCCTACCTTACAGTTGGATGACATCAATGTGTGTGACTATCCCACCAAAATGGGTGCCTTCCTCTCTAAGAAAATGACAGATAGCAGTACGGACACCACCGTAGTGGTATTCACCTCCACACAAAATCTACTGGACCTCAGTACAGCGATGATCTGGCTCATGGATGGCATGTTCTTCTATAAAGGGCTGATATGCCATCAGCTGTATAGTATCCACGGGTTTGTTAAGTATGGTGGGTTCCATAAATGTGTGCCTCTTCTGTATTGCCTCATGAGTAAAAAGTCTTTGAAGTCCTACAACTTCATGTGGCATTGTATACTGGAACTGTTGGTGGAGCATGGCTATGAATGGTGTCTGAAGTATGTGTTAACAGACTTTGAGATTGCTGCCATGAAGAGTATACCACTGAACATACAGGGTGTCATCTGCAAAGGGTACCTTTTCCACTTTGGCCAGATTTGGGGCCGCTGCATAACATCAATATGCGGTTCCAATTAGCAGTAAAGTCCCTTGTGGCCCTGGCATTTCTACCAGAAGAGGAGGTGTTGCCGGCATTCCAGGCATTGAAAGAGGCATTCCTGTTGAGGGTAGGGATCTGCTCATGTACTTTGGTGACTGGTATGAGCTGGGAAGGGTACGAAAGTTCACCACTTGAACAGCCACGTCCAGTGGGTTCCCACCCTTGATCCCAGTGTCTTTCTGGAATATCCATGAGCTCAATACCTTGTTCCTTCCCCGCACACAGAACAGTGTGGAGGCATGGCATCGGAGGATCAAGTGTCTGCTTGGGAACAAGGTCACTGATTTGGCACTGCTGATGGGTGTGTTAGCTAGGGAGAAGGATAGGGTTGAGGAATTGTGGGCTCGGATGGCTAGTGGAGCTGCCCCTTCACCTAAATGTTGGTATATCATTAAAAGGCATTGCCAGTTTGAGAATGTGTTGGCTAATAAGGCCTTGTACAGCACACCTGACTTCCTGGTTGCAATAGCTAGGCTGCTGAAGATGTGATCAGACGTCTGTGTTCTACCAGCTGTATTCACGGACACCACTACACATTGGGGAGTCTACTGTTTGTGGGCATGTTGCTGTTGCTGTCATGGTGTTTGGCAGGCATCTACTAAGAGGGCGTCACAGTATAGGAAGTTGTGTGAGGAAGATGTCACTAAGTGTCGCTTGATGTTGGGAGGTGTATTGTACTGTTGGACATTTCGTGTATGCAATAAAGACATTGCTGAATACTCCGGTCTGTGTGTTTCAGTGTGCTAGTGTTCGATATTTTGATATCACGGTCTTTTGCAGCTTCAATGTTGTGGATTCTCGCTCACTTGGTCTCGAGATACTGAAATGCGATCTTTCAGTATTTCGAGCAAGTGAAGTGAATCCATATATATATATATATATATATATATATATATATATATATATATATATGGGTTTATATTACTTAATTGAGTTTTCAAAAGCTCAAAATTCATATTGCTGAGACCATATGACTGAGTTTCCAAAACCCTCAAAATAAATAAAGAGTCTACATTTTTTGCAGGGGATTATGCATACCAACTCTGAGATTGCATTACAGTGGGGAAAAGAGTTAATTCTCATTTGTGAAGGAGTTCTATATAGGGCACAGTACATTGATCAGGGAATTTACCCTTTTCCCCACTGCAGTGCAATCTCAGAGTCGATATACATATATATATATATATATATGTAATTTGCAGGGGATAGGTCAGGAAGATTATTAAAAATATATTATAAATGTCCATATTTAGTGAACCCTAATTCTGAAGAAGTCCGTTGCACCAAGGACAAAAGTGCTGAAAGTTATTAAACTATTTTTGTGGTTTCAAGGTTCTGTCTTTTTTCTTTTATTTTTTGGTATCATACCTTGAAAAGTTAATTTTCTTCAGTTTAGGGTTGTTGTAGTTTGTGAAAGTGTTGATGTTTGCCTTGTTATATCATTTTTTACTGTGTTCCCATGTATTTTATATTGTTGAAGGTTATTTATTGCATTGAGTTTTTTGAGTTTTTACAAGCTGTACCTTTCATGATCATTTGTGTTTCATTTCATAACTTAACTTGGTGCTATGTAGTATTTAATGCCTTATTTGTAAATGGGTGCTGGAGAATCTCCTATATTGAGAACTTCTTTATTAAAATATTCATCTGCATTATCTACAGGGAGAAATTTAAGGCAGGTCCAATTATTTTGACTAATGAAGAGCAGAATGGAGTGCCATGAACTGTTTTATTAGACTGTGTATAGGTGTAGTGAATTTAATTTGGAATTTGTTTGATGCAGATAACGAATACTAGAAAATGACCACTTAAGCTGCATGGGACCTGCACCTACCTCTTCAATCGTTTTAGTGTTTGCTGTTAAGATCCAGTCAAGTATAGTTTCTGTTTTGTGTATGTTTTTAACAGCTCTAATTGGCTGAGTAATACATTGAGGAGATTAAAGTTTGTAAAGTCTTTGAGTTGTGACCAAACTTGAAGATCTAAAATGATAATATTATTTGCAATACTGGATTTCAGCTAGGATAGTAATTTTTTTAGGGTGTTGATGTTAGTTGTTAGGTTAGAGGGCAAGTAAATGAGTGGCCTAATGGTTAAGGTGCTTGCCTTACAAACACAACGTGCAGTGTTTGAGTCTCACAAGGGATAAATGGCTAGGCTTAAAATGGCTCGCAAGGGCAGTTAGCTTAGTACTAACCTATGAAACTGTTAGTTAGGGTAGAATGTACATTGAAGTACCTCATCTTTGACAGATTTGGGAGCAATTAGATTAGTTACACTAAATTTGTTTTGAATATATAATGGCAATATTATCAATTCTGTTATTGTTTCATTGATTGCATTCTATATCATATCCTGGAGGTAAGATTTGTTCATCTAAAGTACTGGATTTTAATCTAATTACTGAAATGGCCAGCATGTCATGTTTAAGGAATACAGTCTAGCAATGTAATTCCATAATCTTGTTGCACACATTGATCTGATATATTTTGAAACCATGATGTGGAATGTCACACTTGTAGAAAACTGGGCATGGATTACTATCAATGCCACTGCTAAGAAGAAAAAGAAGTTTAATAAATATGGGAATGTAATATATTAAGACTTGTCATTTTTTTATGTACTTTTGCATTGACAGTATTTTGCTTGGGGGAACTGTAATTTATGTTTATTATTGATAGTTATGTTCATAAACAAATAGCTGTCATGTGACAGTGTACTTTTGTTACATGAATATATGTAAGGCAGACGATGCAAGAAGGACAAGTTGTTTCAACACCAATTTTTTTTTCCCAATCATCCATAACCCCTTTTCCCACATGGAGTGAGGGTGTCACTTCAACAGTGACAATTATCTAGAGTTAAGGTTCATACCGCTAGGTGGCTAGCCCTGACATGGCTGTTCTTTCATAACACACACTTACATGTACACTCATGGCCAGTTTAGAGTGTCATATCTACCTATTACATGCCTTTGGAATGAGGAACCAACATGAACATACAGTCTACACAGAAGGCTCCCCAGCTGAAAATCGAACTGGAGAACTTCTTGCTGTGAGGCTAATGAACTGCATTCATAAGTCTAAGATTACTAATGAAGCTGCCTGAGGACTTGAGTTTTTCACAAAGACTAGCCAATATTCTCAGGCAAAACAGCAAAAAATGTGTGATAATCCTGATAAGGGAGCTTGCTTGCAAAAGCAGCTTTGATATACATGTGGAAAACATGATCATGAGGTCATTCAATGCAACAACTCCACCTGTGGTTGAGAAGAAAGGAAATATAAATGAAGTGGCCAGAGCCAGACTCAAAGGATCTGCAGCCAACTGTCACAGATTACAAGGGCTAGTGTGTGACAAAAGAATGCAAAAGAAGCTGGAAAGTAAGACATACAAAACAGTGGTGAGACGAGTACTACCTCGTGGTACAGTAACCTGGGTAGTGAGACGAGTACTACCTCGTGGTACAGTAACCTGGGTAGTGAGACGAGTACTACCTTGTGGTACAGTAACCTGGGTAGTGAGACGAGTACTACCTCATGGTACAGTAACCTGGGTAGTGAGACGAGTACTACCTCGTGGTACAGTAACCTGGGTAGTGAGACGAGTACTACCTCGTGGTACAGTAACCTGGGTAGTGAGACGAGTACTACCTCGTGGTACAGTAACCTGGGTAGTGAAGTCAGAGCAGCTGTGGAAGCCTGAGGTGATGCAGATGAAGTGCCTAAGATGGGTGATAGGATGCACACTGTAAGGCAGATGAAGAAATGAGGACACCAGAGCAGAAGCCAAATTAGCAACAATTGCAGAGACGGTCAAAGAGAATAAAATATACTGGTTCAGGCATAGATATAGGAAAGCAAAAAACAATCTGATGAAGAAGATTTGGAATTTCATGAAGAAAGTAGGAGGAAATGAGAATATCTAGGAAAGAGATGGATCAATGGATGGTGTCGCTCGTCCCTCTTTAATATAGATGACGAACAGGCAGAGTAGTTCATTTAGATGCTTTATTACATAGAAACACATCAGGAGGGATAGCAGCATCATAAAATATAAACAAACTAGTTAACAGACAGACCTTACATACATACATACTTACATATCAACAACTAACTACAAAATGTTAGTCAGGCTCACACATGCTCAGTATTTATACACTTGTGCAAGCCCTTGGATACCTTCTTAAAGGTACATACACACACCCATTGATCTACATCTTCCCTCCTAAAAAAATTGCCCTTATTTGAAAATAATACTGGAGTTAGACATGCATTACTATAGACATTAGAAACAAACACAATGTTCATTTCCAAGTTACCGTGTATCTAGAACATGGTCTGGAGATGCGACCAGATCTGGTAACATAACAATCTTGACTGGATTTAGCCACAGGGACAGTCTTCGGTGAACAACTCATATCAGTAACATCTGGATTCATCACAGGAATGGGAATATTCTTTGGAACTGGATCACTGGACAACTCATTCTGAGATAAAGACTCTTTCTCACAGGCTATGTGCTGTGGTATAGACTCGGACACCAGCAACAAATGTCCCTCTCTAATATAGATGACAAACAGGTGAGGTAGTTGGTTTATATGCTTTATTCCACAGAAACACATCAGAATGGGTAGCAGCATGGCAAAATATAAATTAACTGATTAACTGACAGAAAACACAGACATACATGCTTACATCTCAACAGCTTACTACAAAATGGTAGTCAGGCTCACATTCAGGTATGACCATCAAAGCAAGAGGATTTATGAAGTTAATGATGATCTATAGTTTTACAACCAAGTTGTCAGGATTGTCAAATGTGATGTAGAGATCAGATACCATATTCTGACACATTCACCTGAAAATCTTTTTCTGAAGGAAAGTGAAAGAAAAACACAACACAGAATAGAATGACAATTTTGCAGTGATTTGCCCACTCCCCTAAATCAACAGACTGAACTATCTTACTTCCATAAACCCTGCCAATAACCTTCCAATCTACCTATCAGCATGAATCTCAAAACTGTGTCCAAAATATCTACTGCAGGTGTTCGCTTGTTAGTAGCTCACAGCATACCCGGTCACTGCCACTTAGTCAAAAAAGCAAGTGGTCCAACTCCCATTAGTTTGATCTCCTGTTTATTTGCAGCCCTCCCAACAATGACTTTTATAAGCTACATAGCCCTACTAGAAACTAAACCCTTATCCTAAAACTCTTCCCTCAGTTCCAAACTCCTTGGTTAATTATCCTAAACCTGTACTGCCCCCTCACTAAACCCTAATCTCCCATTCACTCCCTAACCCTAAAACTGCCCTCCCACCTTCAAAACCCAAAAATCCCTTCCTGCTCCCTAAACCCCAAATCTCCCTGCTGCCCCTCATTATAAAATCCTCCTCCTGCTCTTTAAACCTAAATCTCCCTCCCACTCTCTAATCTTCAACCCCCCCCATCCTGCTCCCTTCCCATGACTGCGTGCCCAAACTCATATTCAGTTTCAAGCCCAAGCAGCAGTCCACATGAGTCACATGGCGTTTGAATACCTGTCTTCAGGGCATTGGTTTTCCATGGCTTAGTGTTAGATCACTTTGGCTATGGTGTGCAGGGTCCTGGGTTTGAGGCTTGCAAAGGCTGTTTATGTGGGGGTGGGAGGCTGGCATAATGGTTAAGGTGTTTACCTTACAGACACAAGATGCAGGGTTTGATTCTCACAGGGGGTAATTGGCTAAGCTTAAAATGGCCCACAAGGGCAGTTAGTCTAGTACTAACCAATAAACCAATGAACACTTGAGACTTGAGTGCTTGTAGAATACCCCATCCAAAATCTAAGAAAACAAAAGTACATTTATCCAGAAAAACAAGCGAGATTTCATTATATGATAAAATAAGAGGGTACCACACATAACATAAGAAGGAACCAATAGACAATGGATGTAAGATTTTAAAAGAACAATGTAATCAGGAGTAACATTTGAATAGTCTGTGACCAATGTCCACTGTGCAGAACAGGACAAGTCTACAAAGTTAGGCACTGCTGTTCTCAGGACTATGCCCTCATCAGTACACCCATAAAGCCATTTAGAGCATTGTGTTCAGAAATCTGATAGCCTCAGTCATCTAAACTTGAGAAACTGTTGCTCCCAACCACAGCATTCAAGTTCTCCTTCCTCTAATAGCCAATGCATTTCAATGAAAAGTTGATTTCACAGACTAAATACTTTCCTTATCCTGACTCCATATTTCCAACTAGTCTAAAATAGCAGAGAATTATTAGGCAACCAGGCTCTTAAGAGGAGATCCCAGGTTATAGAGTTCTCTTCCTTAACAGAAAGAGCAGCAGACCTCTTCTAACCACAGACCATGAATTCTGTTTCAAGTTCTTTTATTACCTTTCTTTTGGTGTGTCTCTTCTTACAACTGGAATTCTGTTTTGCTCTTCCGTTCTCCTCTAGAAGAGCAGCAGGACTGTGTTTTATCCATATCAGCTCTTAACACGTTGGTGCATCATCTTTTACTGAAGTGTTGTCTCTAAGATTTAGGTGTCCCACAGTAAATGGGAATGGTAGTTTTTGTTCTCTTGCTTTCTCTTTTCACCAAATATTTGTCAACACAGAATTACAAATTTGTAGTGACTGAGGTGAATTTATCTGCTTCACAATGGTTTTATTGACTTGCCACTCACTTGTTTTTTTTTTTAAGTCTCATATCCAAGGTTAATATACATATTTTGGTATTTCTAAAACTGTCAAAAAATATTCAGAACCATTCCACTTTTAATTCTACTTTTTTTTTAAATTGAGGGTCTAAGGCTGAACCACACGCTTTATATCCTGAAAGAAGTTAAGGTATTATTGCAGCCTGGTACTTCTTATAGCAAACACTCATAGCATTTCCTTGGAAAAAACAAAAACAAATTAACATCACATGACATACACTTTTTTTAAGTTATTATTGACATTGCATCTCCTTATTTCAGCACGTCACAGGAAAATGGTTTCCTTTGAAATAAAAATAAAACCTGGATCCCCAGCTAAACCTGGAATATTCAGGAACTACTCTAATGCTAACCTCTTGCTATTAAGTGAGAACCTGGCAAAATTTCAAGCCCCCATAAACACTGAGAACACTTCTGCCTATGCAGAACTATTCACTGAAACCCAGTGCAAGCATGTTAATAGTTGCATAGATGTAGCAAGAAGAAGTACCAAACTAACTCAGAAAAGAAGCCATCTTGGTGGAATCACAAAATCAGTCATCTGTATAACGGGTCTATATTATATCATCGAACGCTTAAAAAAACGAACGCTGATTGATCGACCTAATTTAAGCGAAATCTTACAATCTCGAACTGTCAGATCAGTGATTTTTTTCCCAAGGAAAAAAATCGCTGATCCAAAACACATACACATAACACAAGCACACCAAACAAACAGAAATCCACACACACATACACCTAAAATCTGATACCTAACCCTACACTAAACTATGCACACACCACTAACTACCCACTTACCTTAACCCAAACCCTAACCCTAAGGTCTATCACTATCGCACACTCACCTCACCCGCTCCCTAACCCTAACTCACTTAAATCTGCCCTAACCCTCATGTCCACTCAATCGCACACACACCTAACCTGAGCCCTAACCCTAACTCACCTAAATCACCCTAACACTCACATCCACACAACCGCACACTTACCTGAATCCGACCGGTAACTTTCCACCATAACACTGAAAATACCAAAGCAACAGAAACGGACAACCAAATTCTTTCCCTAGGAAAAAATTCGAGTTTCTGCTGCTTCGATATTTTGCAGTTTCGCAAAAATAAGTTAGATCAATCAGCGTTCGCTTTTTTAAGAGTTTGAGGATATAATATAGACCCTGTATAACAGGAGGAAGAAAATCATGGCACAAATTAGGAGGTGCAGGACCCAAGAATAAAAGCACTCTCATCAAACTAAACAAACAACTCAAAGGACAAATAAAGTCTACCAAAGAAAAATTTGAGGTAAGTTTGGCCTCCAAGGCCAACGACAATCACAAAGCATTATTTAACTATGTCAGCAACCTCAAAGGCAATACACAGTTGTGTGTAGAGCTCCTTGCAAGTGGAGCCACTTATACTGAGCCAGAAGATATAGCAAACCTCCTGGCTGATAAATTCAGCTCCAGAGCTACTCCTCTCTCCCCATCAACTTTCCCTCAGGAAATATCATCAAATATAACTCCCCCTACTATCACTAGGAAACAGGTCCTTAATGTTGATTCTAAGACAAAGAACACTACATCAATGGGACCAGACAATATCCCAGGATGCCCTCTAAATAGCATAAAACATGATCTATCAGAACCTCTGGAATTGCTATTTAACTGTAGCCTCCAAACAGGCTTCATGCATCAGGGTTGGAGAAAGGCAATAGTCATCCCTCTGCACAAAGGTGGGCCATCTACAGACCCTGGAAACTACAGACCCCTAAGTCTCACTAGTCTTATATGTAAAGCCATGGAAAGAATTATCATGGAGATGATTAATAGAGATATAGTAAACCTTCAGACACTGAACCCAACCCAATTTGAACTGGTCAAGGGCAGATCATGCCTACTCAACATGGTGGACTACTTGGAGAAGGTCACCAATCAATGGATGAGGGCAAAATCGTTCACATTCGTTCACATTACCTACCTTGACCTGGACAAGGCATTTGAAACACTACCCCACTCTGGCATTGTTGGCAAACTCAAGAGGTTAGGTACAATCCCATATGTCAAATGGTGGATAGCCAACCGTCTCATAGACAGGACCCAGGAAGTTAGAATTGGGGAGTCCACCTCTACAAAGAGGCCAGTGACAAGTGGAATCCCTCTTGGATCAGTCCTTGGACTGCTCCTTTTTGGCATTTACTTCTCAGAAGTCAAGGCCAATGACTAAATTTGCAGATGATTGCAAATTAGGAGCTGTCATTGAACCTCACACTGACACAAATGTTCTACCAGAGGGGCTGATACATACAAACAATTGGTGTCAGAGCCATGGACTAAAACTAACTACCAAAAAATGCATAATAGTATCCTTTGGGATGTCATCCATCCCTGGTAACTATCATATTGACAACACACCCCTTAGAGTTGACCCAGTAGTCAGTGAATTAGGGGCACACATAAATAGTAATTTAGCCTTTGATCATCACATGTCTACAGTGGTGAGGAAATCATTATATGTTGCGCAACTTATAAACAAAGGTATGACATCTAAGTCCAAGGAAATCATTGTTCCACTGTATTTGGCATTCATCAGACCTATCATTGAGTATAATGCCTCCTTTGGTGTGTACCTAACCAGGCATATCCAACAATTGGAATGTCCATGAAGGTTTCTCACTAAAAGAATACAGGGTGTAAGTAATATGTCCTTTGCAGACCACTTCAAGGCCCTATTCCTGTATTCTGTCTCCTACAGGCTTTTCAGGGGAGATATATGCCTGGCATACAGGGCATTGTCAGATCACACTTTGATGGATGTCTTGCATATCCACAAAACCAACAGCACCAGAATTATCCATTCCAAAGACTTAAACCTTGCCACTGATATAAATAGGACTTGCTGGCAAGATAGGAATGCATCCCAGAGGCTACCCTGTCGATGGAACAGTCTTCCCATCCATGTGAAGCAGAGTTTCTCCCTAACCAATTCAAGGACAATTGGATGGGAAACCAGAAATTCATCCCTAGTTTGGCACCTATGTCTCTAATGGGCAAAGGTAACCTTTAAATGGTTCATCTTACAGGCCCATGCTTACACTTATCAAGGGTAGCAGAACTTGTTAGAGATTCGGGATGCATGGATAGGCTTAAAAAGGCCCTTGTGGTCGTTAGCCTAGCAAACCCCTATGAACCTTTGAGAATGGTGAGGTATTTTTTTATTATACACAGTGGTAACATGCACTGGTGATGCATATTGCCTTTTATACAATGACTAACCATTAACATTCCAAACCGAGCATGCTGATTGGTCAGCCAAATCAGTGTGCCCACTGAAAATCGAGTATATACCAATGGAAAAAAGTCTGGTAGCCCGGACTTTCTTCCAATAATATATGCTATTAAAATTTTAGTTTTTTTTTTTTTCATTTTTTAAAATAAACTTACAAAAAAACAGAAACTTAAAATGAACAAGAAAGAGAGATGAGACAGAGACAAATACAAGGATAACTAGGCGTGTTACACAAAACTAAAAAAATATACATGATTATCCTTATTTTTTCTCTCTCCCACCTCTCCCACTATTTTGAATCTCTGGATTTCATTGTTTTAATTAAAAAAAGCAATGGAAATCTTCCCTTCTCTGTTGCTTCCTTTACACAGCACTGATGTACTGGGTAAGCGTGGGAATGTAAGTCCCATACACATACGCAGTACATAAGGCAAGCTCCATGATACCTGGGAAAACATGGAAGAGCACCATGACCCAGTATACAAGGACATTATTTCAGAAAAGTAAGAAACATTTTTCTTAACTAAAGTAATTGCATAACAGCAATAACCCATGGCTGGGTGTGGGTAATGCTTGATCTACCCAAAGTTTGCTTTGTTTAGTCACTCGGGGGAACAGTAGGTAAATCCTGCATTACCCACACCCTGCCATGGGTTATTGCTATATTATTCTACTAACATATCATTTCTTTATTTCCAAAACAAATACTATAGAAGGGGTGGAGGTGAAATGGAAGTTGCTAAATCTCATATTTACTACTTTTGTTTTGATGGAATGGAGATAAACTCTAATACAAGCATAAGTTGTTCAGACACATTTCCTTTTATGCATTATTTATTGATGACCGAGTTATTCCATGGTCTGGCACAAGAGAATTTCTTTATTAGCACTGTATCAAAAGCAGTGGAGTTCTTAAACTCAAAACCAATGTAAATTTTGACTAAATATATTTTTAGGCATACCATTTTTTCTAGATAGAGGCATGGCCCTTTTTATTCTGTTATTTACAGAAAATCGTAATTTATCAGTAATGTTTACATGGTTCCAGTGTGCTAGCAGCAGTGTGCTGAAGACAAATATCAGTTTATTATGTTGTCCAGATTAAGAACCTCATATAATACCAGTATTGCCAAAAAAAAGATTATTTATACAATTTGTATTAGCTGTATAAATAGTGGGCCAGATTCCAAAAGACTTGCTCTCAGTGCAAGTGACTTACTCTGGTGTAATACACTGAACTAGATCACCTAACACAAGTCCTGCATAGTAAGTCTCTAAAGTAAGCCTGCTTTAAGAAAGGCTGAACACTGGAGTGAGTCACTTACACCAAGAACAAGGCTTTTGGAATCACAGTAGGCTTATACAGGAGTAAGTCACTTACAGCGAGTGCAAGTCTTTAAGAAACTGTCCCATTTTCGCACAAAATGCTATCGTTTGCACAGAGGCATTATGGTCTCATTCCAAACATTGGTCCACTGCAGCACACTCTGCAAGTTTTACCTCCATTTTCACTTCCAGATTTGAATTGTGTATTTTTAGAAATATTCCATGCTAATTATTCTGTGATTTGATGACACTTTATAATTTTAATATTTTAAAAGGTAAGTATGAGCTTGCCAGACTTCTGAATATTGCCTTTTTTCTAATCGAATAAGTAAAAACCTTAGGGTTTTATTGGGTAAAAATGAAGATAACATTTCCAAGTCTCTCTTCAGCAAGCCTACAGCAACACACAGATGATTTTCTGTTCCTACTGTAGGATGTAAAAGGCAATGCTTATACCTACCTTACTTGGATAAAACTATATGTGCTGCTGAGCATTTTACTTGCAACATTTGTTATTTATTTTTCAAAATACCACTTCTGCAATAGCATATGTGTTGGGAAGACTGCATAAAAATGTATTTATTTATTGACATTTGTTTACCAGGAAAATCTGACTGGGTACAGGTACCATTTTTCAGAGTAGACCTAGGTATCATATTTAATGCAATCAATATTTATGATAAATTCTATAATTCAGTTTCTGTGAATATATAGGCCATAGCAAATATATGATCACGTATGCAGTTTGCACCAAGCATCATGCTAATAAAGTTTATAAATACAAGATTTGCATTTTTCATTGTAGATAATTTAACATTTCCTGGAGGGGAGATGTCAGCAACATTTAAAAAGTGAAAGAGTTGTACTAGTAGTCGAAGCTGAACGGAGGATGCCTTTGAGGTCTTGATGATCAATTGAATTTAAAGAGCTTTCTGAAAGTGAAGACCCTTTGGACTTTCTCATATTTTATGCATTATATATTGCGAAAGATAAAAGTGCTCAGATGACATGTATTATATGCATTGCAGTTTATTATAAATATAAAAAAGTTAAATGCAGGTTCTTCCAAGCTCAAGCAAAGTCTTTGGATTTAACAAAAAGCACAGCAGCTACCTCTAACTCAGTTTTATTTTCTGTATGTACAGTTTCTGTTGACAAGGCTCACATGATACCTCTACTAGGAACAATTTCCAGTTTCTCTTTCCTGCTCATCAGTAATACACTTACTTGTTTTTTTCTTCAGAAACCAAGTGCACATTAACAAAAACACTAGTCATGTAAAGAACCGTCACTCTGTTTATATGAAATTTGCAAAACACTGAACTATTTTTAAACCTTTCAATTGTGGCTGTTTTGTGAAGAGATAATTTAAGCTCTAGAGTACATTGCATATATATAGTGATACTGTACAAAGCCACTCCAAATAAGCCTTGCTGTTCGTCACACTTACTAATTGTATAATAATATTGCACAGTATGGATACCCTTTGGTAAGGGCCTTTTTTAGTAACTGATGAGTAGTTGGTGGCAGTGATTACTACCTTATAGCCTGGCAGGAAGGGACATAGCTGGAGAACCTGTGCCAGCCTTCCCCAGGAGTGTCTGTGTTGTTGTATATAAACCAAATCTCAAAGTGTTTGTATGTGTGTGTGTGTGTGTGTGTGTGTGTGTGTGTGTGTGTGTGTGTGTGTGTGTGTGTGTGTCAGCTACTTGGACAGGGATACAAAGCACTGGTTGGCCAGAGAGGGCACTGGAGATTTTGGCTTGACTACTTGGCTGATATCTGTACCCTATAGCTGTGCCAATGGGGAGTCTTATTGAAAATGTGGAGAGAAAGGGAGAAACCAACCCCAGACTGACTGTGATCTCTGTGTGCTCTTAAGGGAAATTGTACTTTGCTGTGTGTGTATTTGTTATCCTCTCCAATGTGGACACCTCTCACTGGTGTTAGTGGTGAGGATTAAGGCTCCTTAATTACTGGACCAGTGCATGGGTGTCACATATTAATTGGCTGTCAGTGGTGGGATATCCACATCAGATATTTAATTGGCTGGCAGTGGTGGAATATGTACACCACATATTAATTGGTTGGTGATTGGCTTGTAGTGGTGTGGATAGTGAATTCCTGTAGCTTGTGTACAGTGATCACTGAGGGTGTTTTTGTACTCTAAATCAGCCACACAGTGAATATTCAGAGTTCAGATCACAATTGTTTTATTTCTTTTGTAAGCTTAGTTAGTCAGGGAGAACAGGCAAGTATGTCAGCAGAGAAGTATGGCAAGCTGTCAAGGAACCAGTTGGCTGAGCTGTGCCAGGCTAAGGGACTGGTGCATGGAAACTTGACTAAGGCAGACATGATTGCAGCTTTGGTCACAGCTGCATCAGAAAACAGCACTCAGGAGGGTGATCAGACTGGCCATGTAGATCTACAGCACTCAGAGAATGGACAGCTCAGCCTTTCTGCAGATGACTAAAAATTGATTTGGAACTAAAGAGACTTGAGTTGGAGACCAGGCATTTGGAAACAGAAGCAACAGAGAAACTGAAACATCTACAGGCTGAGGAAAATGAGAAACTGCTATGACTGGAAGCTGAGGAGAAGAAAAGGCAGAGGCAGCATGAAGAGGAGATGCTGACTCTTCGCCAGAGTCATGGAACTAATGGGGAACGGGGTAACTGGACCCCAGAAGCACAGAAGGTCATTATATTTCTTCCACAGTATACAGAGGAGGATAATTTTGATAGATTCATTCATATGTTTGAAAGGGTATGTAAACACTATGACATTGACCAACGGCTCTGAGTACTGTTCCTGACCCCCTTACTCCATGGTAAAGCTGTAAATGTACTTTCCAAACTGTCAAATAATCTTAAATTATACTGCTATTAAGAATTGTCTGTTAGAATTTTTAACCTAGCACCTGAAGCTTCTAGGAAAGAGACCACATGTGCTGCTCAAGGGTCTAAAGGAACCCATGGTGGGCAGCTCAGACTGCCCCAACAGAATCTGCCAGTAGCAGGGGAAGGTACTAGTCCAAGTACACATCTACCACCTAGGGTTAAATGTTTTGAATGCAACCAGTGGGCCATGTGGCATACAGATGTCCACAGAGGCAAGGTGGGGAACTAAAGGTGAGAGAGCCAGTAAGTGGGAAAGACAAAATGCCAATAGTAGGTTGTCTTGAGATAACAGGGGTACCAAACTACCCTCCTGCAGATATCCTGATAGGGAAGGATTTGGATGAGGCAGTACTATGTGCTTATGCAGTTACATGCATTCAGGCTAGGAGACAAGCATGTGGGTCTGGTAGCCTGGGAGAGATCCAGATAGACTGCATACTTGCAGCCAGGACTGGTGAGGTGGTTACTTCAGGGAGGGAGCAACTCTGTAGCAGTGAAACTGAATGTGAGCCACAGCTGCTTGTCGGTACTGATGATCCCTTCGACAGAGTGACTGCAAAGGTAGAGGTGACTAGTAGTACCCAAGCTGACAGTGAGGCACCACTGTCAGAGGATGCCAGACTTCATGTAGAAGGGGAGCTGCGAAGGGTTACAAGGAGAGAGTTGAGAAAGGCTAAGCTCTCAGACCCTACACTGCAAGGCCTGAGGCAGGTAGCTAGGGAGGAACCTGATACTCAAGGAAAGGGGGACTCTATATACTGGTGCAAAGGGTTACTGTATAGAGAGTGGACCCCTGAGGGAGGGCTAGAGGTTGAAAGGATACAGCAGTTAGTAGTGCCTAGAGGCTACCGTCTGGCACTTCTAGCCCATAATATTCCCTTTGCAGGTCATATGGGCATAAAACATACAAAGAAACATATTATGCAGAACTTCTATTGGCCTAGAATTTCCAGAAATGTAACAGTGTACTACATGATCTGTGAGCAGTGCCAAAAGATAGGCAAAGCAGGAGACAAGGTGAAAGCTCCTTTGATGCCTTTGCCAGTCATTGAAGAGCCATTTCAGAGGGTAGCTTTGTATATTGTGGGGCCTCTGAGTACACCAAGTTCCACAGGGAAAAAGTATATCCTAGTGGTAGTAGATTATGCTACAAGATACCCTGAGGCAGTGGCTTTGTCCTCCATTGAGGCAGAAAAGGTGGCAAATGCTTTGTTAGAGATTTTCAGCAAGGTAGGTTTCCCCAAAAAAATACTGAATAACAGAGATGCTAATTTCATGTCAAACCTGCTGGCTTGTCTGTGGAAGTACTGTGTGGTGAAGCACATGAAGACCACCCCCTACCATCCCGAGACTAATGGTCTTGTTGAGAGGTTAAACTCTACAATCAAGTCCATGCTACAAGCATGTGCAGAACAGTTTAAGAGGGAGTGGAACAAATATCAGCCCCGTCTGTTGTTTGCTTACAGTGTTTCCCCAGGAATCCACAAATTTTTCACCCTTTGAGTTGGTGTATGGGCATAGTGTGAGGGGACCTCTAGATTTAATTCAAGATGAGTGGGAAGGTGAGTGTGAATCTCACAAGGAGTCTATTGTGGCATATGTCCTAAACCTCAGGACAAGACTCAGGGAACTCATGGGCTTAGCCCAGTTGAACCTGGCAGAAGCCCAACAGCAGAAAAAGGTCTGGTATGACAGGAATGCTTGAGCTAAAGAGTATGCTATAGAGCAGCAGGTAATGGGTGGTAAGAAATGTAAGTGATGTTAACTACATGGTAGAACTGCTAGGCAGGAGGCAGGGGCATAAACTGTACCATGTTAACTTGATGAATCCTTACCATGATAGGGAGGCCCTTGTGCTGAATATTTGCAGTGGACTGCTGGAGGAGTCTGAGGGAGATCTGGTGACTGATCTCCTCAGTGAGGCTCAGATGGACACCTCAGTAGAAGGGGTAGCAATGTCCCAGTAGCTATAGCAGCAATCTCCTACCCAGGTTCGAGAAATATGAGCAGTGTTACAGGAGTTTAGGGACATGTTCACTGGGAAACCAGGGTGCACCCACCTAATGCAGCACCATTTGGATACAAGACCCCAAAGGCCTATTAGGCAGGCCCATTATAGACTGCCTTTGAGAGTCAAACAGACTCTGAGGGAGGAGATACAGGAGATGTTGAAACTAGAGGTAATTCAAGAGTCCAACAGTCCCTGGGCCTCTCAAGTGGTGCTGGTGCCAAAGAAGGTTCTGTGTCGACTACAGGAAATTAAATAATCACACAGAGTCAGATGCTTACCCCATGCCTATGACAGATGAAGCCCTAGAGCAGCTGGATGGGGCAAAGTATCGTACCACCATTGATCTTACCAAGGGTTACTGGCAGGTGCCCTTGACTCCCAGTGCTAGAGAGAGGTCAGCCTTTGTGACTCCCTTTCGCTTGTATGAATTCACAAAGATGCCCTTTGGGACGAAAACTGCCCCAGCAACTTTCCAGTGGCTGTTCATATTCTAGCAGGAGCAGGAGAGTTTGCCCTTACTTACCTAGATGATATTGCCATCTACAACCATTTCTGGCAAGAGCACCTTTAGCATCTCAGGGAGGTGCTGGGCAGACTACAGAGGAGAGGGTTGACCATTAAACCCAGCAAATGGCAGGTGAGTATGGCAGAGGTCTCCTACCTGGGACATAGAGTGGGGAGTGGTAAGATCAGGCCAGAACCTCCCATAGTGGAAGCCATGACCTGCACCTGCTACCAGAAAGCAGGTGTGGGCATTCATAGAGACAGCAGGTACTACAGAAAGCTCATTCCCAGTTATAGTGCCATACCTGCTACCCTCAGAGATCTGACAAGGAAGAACAAGCTAGATACCTGCTGCACAGGTTAAAACAGCACTGTCCAAGGCCATGAATACAGCTTCAATGGGACCTGACAATATCCCTGTCTGTGTTCTACATGAACTACAGAGTGAACTGACACTTCACTTGTGTACCCTGTTCCTATCATAGCCTCACCTCAGGCTTTGTCCTTACCAAATGGTGCACTGCTACAGTCATCTCTCTCCACAAAGGAGGAGATACTACAGACCCTGGCAACTATTGCCCCACTATCCTGACAAGTCTGAGATGCACAGCTATGGAACGCATCATCATGGATGTAATAAACATGGATATAGGGAATCTCCAAACTCTAAATCCCACACAGTTTTGTTTTGTGAAGGGTAGATCATGCCTGCTCAAATTGGTTGACTTCTTTCATAGATTAGTACTAGGCTAACTGCTCTTGTGAGCCATTTTAAGCCTATCCAATTATCCCTTGTGAGATTCAAACCCTGCACCTTGTGTTTTTAAGGCAAACACCTTAACCATTAGGCCACCCTCCTTTGAGTCAGACACCAGAGCTGTGGATGAAGGCAAGGTGGTTCATACATCCTACCTTGATTTGGCCAAGGCCTTCGATACCATTCCCCACTTAGGAATCATAGAAAAACTCACTAAGCTTGGCATCAACCCCTATATCACTCAGTGTCTTGCAAACTGGCTCACAGATAGAACCCAAAGTGTGAAAGCAGCTGACTCCAAGTCAGACTGCTGACTAGTCATGAGTGGAGTCCCACAGGGTTCGGTCCTGGGTTGTCTCCTGTTTGGTATCTACTTCTCTAAAGTCCAGGCCAACTCTGGCTGACAAAGTTAGCAGACAATTGCAATTGGGGCTATTATTAACTCCCCAAGTGATGCTGACATCCTACAGAATGGCATCACTGAGATCAGTGAATGGTTTCAGAACCATGGCCTTAAGCTCAACACCAAAAAATGTGTCGTTATCCCCTTTGGGAAAAACCCGGTTCCCCTGAATTAGCACGTTGATGTTAGTCCACTGAATGCAGAAGGCATTGTAAGAGACCTTCGAACACAGGTTAACAGCAACCTCTCTTTTGATCACCACATTGCCATTGTGGTCAGAAAGTCCTTCTATGTGGCAGATCTCATTACTAAGGGTTTTGCATCCAGGAAGAAAGAGGTCATTGTCTCCCTCTACTCATCCCTCATTAGGCCAATCATCAGGTACAATGCCCCATTTGGCATGTACCTCACTAGACATCTGTAACAAATGTAGAGGCCACAAAAGTACCTCACTAAGATGATCTTAGGCCTTAAACACTTGTCCTATATGGAAAGACTCAAAAAACTCTTACTATTCTCTGTCTCATATTGCCTACTTAGAGGTGATCTCTAATTGACTTACAAAGCCATGTCTGACCCAGCTCTGTTAGAAATGCTACATCTAAAGAAATCCCAATCCCTCCACACCACATGCTTCAGAGACTTTAACCTCATTACCACAATCAACAGAACATACTGGAGGGACAGGTTCATAACCTAGAGACTGCCAGTGCTATGGAATATACTTCCCATACATGTCAAGCAGAGCACCTCGCTGGCCCTCTTCAAGGGAAATTTTGATGAGTGGATGGGAAATAGAAAATTCACTATGTGGACAACTCCAGTGGCTCCACTCGACAGAGGCACTGGGAACTAAGGTTGGGTGGCACGATGCCAGTCTAATCCTATGGCTAGGCTTGTAAAGGTCCCTGGACCATTAGCCTAGTACACACCTATGAACCTATGAACTATAAGGTAGTGCAGGCCACAGAATGTGAGCAGGCATTCCAGAAGCTTAAAGAAGCTTTGGGAGGACCCCCTGTGTTAGCCAGTCCAGATTACAGAAAATAATTTGCTGTGCAGGTGGAGGCTTCAAACCATGGAGTCGGGGCTGTACTCAGCCAGATTTCTTCATAGGGAGAAGAGCACCCAGTGGTTTATCTCAGTCATAGGCTTCAACCCAGTGAGGAATGCTATGCTGCTGTAGAAAAGGAATGTCGTGCCATAGTGTGGGCACTGCAGAAACTTCAGCATTATCTGTATGGAAGAAAATTCATTGTAGTTAAAGATCACATTCCCCTAACATGGCTACACCGAGCCACCCAGCAAAATGGCAAGTTGCTAAGATGGAGCCTAGGGTTGCAAGCATATGATATGTCAGTGCAGCACCACAGTGGGGTTAGCAACACCAACGCAGATGAGCTGTCAAGACAGGGAATGGGGTAAGGTATACTCACCAAGTGGCACAGTGCTAGCCAGACCAAAACTCCGAAACACAATATCTGCACCAGCAACAAACGAAGTTTTCAATAGTTTTATTTAAAAATGAGCGCTTTCGGTAGAGAGCATTCTCCCCACCTTCATCAGATAATAGTTTTGTTTAAAACCACACTTTATATATACGTAGTTGATTGTCAATAAATTAATTAACATGACTGCTAATAAGGTAATTAAACCAAAATGATTAAAACTGTTTGCTGCTGTTTAGTTAAATGTAAACATATTTCATAAAATCAACACATTGAAGCTAGCAACTTTAAACTGAACTGCAACTGGTTAACTACAAATTTGAATAAAAAACACATCGATAAATAACACATGAATAGTGTCAGCATGGTATGCAAAATTGTATTCTATAACTCAGGTTACAAATGTTTAACAGCCTAGAACTTGTTAAACAATGAGAGACCTAACATAAATCATTTTAAAAATATATGCATATGTGTATCATGTTAAAAATATACACATATATGTGCAAAAATGCAAAATGCATCTGTACATATATCATGTGCATATACCTATTCCTATTTAACTATTTCTATTTTAATTCCAATTGTTGTAACTCTTGTTTAAAATTTATTGGGCTATTGAGACTGGTATAAGGGTGAAACATGAAAAGCAGGTACATTCCTTATCACCTATACAATTATATGTGACCTATGTGAGAATATGTATGTATGAACCAAATGTAAATGTGTATATACTACGTGTTTTGAATGATGTGTCCTATCTCTTGAGAGCTTTTAATTTTAATATACATTTAATGGACACTATCTCATTAAGCCCTGGAAAAGTATAAGATGAGGTACGTACTTGCCAAAAAACCTCCTGTTCCTCCAATTCAAGTTGCCAGGGACCTCCCCTAATAGAGGGCTGTACTTGTTGTAAAATAGTGAAAAGAAAAGAGTGGTCAGAATGTTGGCTAACATGTTTGGCCAGAGCATTGTTCATGTCCCTGATGTTAATGGCATGTACATGCTCATAGATCCTTTTCTTAAATGGTCTATCGGTTTTGCCGATATAAAATGCAGGACACTGTCTGCATGTTGCCACATAGACCACTCCTTTGGACAGACAATTAAATCTGCCATTTATTCTGTAATCCTTCCCTGCCATACATATGCTAGTGCCCACTGAGATGAACTTACAATATGGGCAACATCCACATTTATTCATCCCCTTTACAATTCTGTTAGACTTGTGGTTAGTTCTTTCCAACATGTTTTTTAAATTTTGCCCCCTTCTGTAAGTGAATCTAGGTGTTTCACCCACACATTTGGCCAAATCCTGATCCTCCAACAAAACATTCCAATTCTTAATAAGAATGTTTTTTATGACCTTATAATCCAGACTAAACGTAAATAGAAAAGCAATATTGCCAATGGTATTTCCGTTTACATTGTCTTTTGTTTTTGTTACTATTCTTCCTTCTCTGAGAATCGGCTGAAAGTGACCCGATTCCCTTTTAGCAATTACTTCCTTCCGGATCTTGTCAACAAAGGAATTTGGATATCCCCTCAATAAAAACATAGAAGAAATATTTTCACATTCCCCAAGAAATTCCTCCTGCTCAGAAACCATCCTTGCAGCCCTGACAAATTGTCCTTTGACAACGCTCCTCTTTTGATGGATGGGATGTGAGCTGGTGAAATGTAAATATGTGTTGGAAAAGGTTGTTTTCCTATGGATGGTTGAAATCAATCTGTTAAGCACCACGTCCTTCCTTAATTTGACATCCAGGAACGTGGTTTCCATGTCATCAAAGGAATACGTGAATTCCAAAAAATTAGTTGACATGGTAATGCTGTTAATAAAATTTGGTATTAAATCAGATGACCCCTTCCATAAGAAAAACATGTCATCTTGGTACCTCGTGTACCAAGAGACATTCGTTTGGTAAAGTGGGTTACAAAAAAGATGTTGGTTCTCCCATTGTGCCAACACACTGTTAGCAAAAGTGCAACCACAGGGAGAACCCATAGCTATACCTGTAGTTTGGAGGTAGTATGTGTTGTTAAACACTAAATAATTGTTTGTGAGGATCAAATCTAAGAGGGTTTCGACTAAATGCATGTGGTCCACTGATGCCCCTTTACGTAACATGAAATCCACAGTCCATTCAACACCTATCTGATGTGGGATGACTGTGTATAGATCTTTTATGTCAACCACAAGAAAAGTATTTGATGGATCAAAGGGAATTTTTCCAATGTCTTCCAAAAAACCCCAGGAATCCCTGCAAATTTGGATTTCTGATTTAAGCAAAGGTTTCAGGATGCTGTCAACCAGTTTGGCACAAGCATATGTGATTGACCCCCTTCCGTCCACAATTGGTCTGAAAGGGGGATCAATCAAATCCTTATGGATCTTAGGTGTACCGAAAATAGTAGGGATCCTGGGTGCTAACATTGTGATGTATTGTAAAGTATCATTGTCAATAATCCCTTCTAAAAACAGGTCCCCCAATACTTCTCTGATCTTACTGTGTGCTCTATTAACTTCACTAATACTAGCTTGCACATAGGAGTCAGAGCTTAAATGTTGAATTATTTTACTCTCATACACATGTTGATCCATGAAAATCAACCCACCCCCTTTATCAGGTGCCATCACCCTGATGTTACATTCATTTAGCATTTGAACAAATGCAAGTTCATCAATACTTGCATTAAAACGTGATTTACAGCCATTCCTGATACGTGAATTGTTTTTATGCACTAGGGCCCTTAGGTCTAATTCACATGATTTTTCAAAAAAGGCTAAAATTCCTGTTAGTGGTGGGTTGAAAACACTCGAAACTCTTAATGAGCTTAGAAGTGAAGGGGTGTTCCCCAACGCAAATGCTAAGTTTAATTTCCTGACAAAAAGTTTTAAATCTATTATTGTTTTTACCAGATCAAAATGCCTGTCTGGAATAAATGATAATCCTTTGGCAAGAAATTCAACCACATATGCGTCTACATTCAACACAGTATAGTTATAAATTTTAAAGTCCCCTGAAGAATTGTAAAGAATAGAGGGCCCCTGTGATATCCGTGGTGAAAGATCATGAAGTCCATCTTCGCCCTCATTTGGGGAACCTAGCGTCTCCGCTGGTTGCCCCTTTTCCTTCTCTGATTGTTCCGTCGATTGTTGTTCGCATTGCTGTTCGACGTTACATTCCCCCGGTTCATGTTCCTGTGAAAATCCTGTTGGATTTCAACATTCCTGGCCCCCTCTATTCCCTGAGGAGTGTTGGAGTGACCACCGTTATTCTGGTTGTTACCCCCGTTATTTCTCAAACGTTCACTTCTTCGAAGTGGTTGCTGATCAACCTCTCCTTCATTGTTGTCAGGTTGAATCTCAGCCATATTAACAATATCATTTTCATTGGACCCCGCAGTCTGTAATCTCCATTTAGCAACTTGCCCTGGGGGTGATGGTGGATAGGCTTTGTTGCTTTCATATTCCCTAATATCTCTTTGAATTTTATGTTTCTTGTTGTTGAGCATCTTTGTAATTGATGCCTCAATGCTAGATAATGTTCTAAGATAGTCATATTTGAACCTTGGGAAATCTGTATGTTGCAGTATTACAGTTTCTAATTTGGCCAGTTCTTCTTGTAGTACCCCAATTTCAACAGAGTAAAAGTTGATAAGGGCTTCCATAAACTCCGTGGCCTGTTTGTCAAAAAGGCCAAGGAGTTCTTTGTGAAAAACAGAACCACTGATTAGACCAGCTGGAAAACGCCATTGGCGTAAGCCCTTAGGGACTATGTGTCTCTCAATACATTCATGCAAATACGAGATTTCTAACTGCAGCTTTCTGCAACGGAATAACTTCACGTCAAATTCATCCAAATTAGCCTGGAATGAAGAGGCAATGGCATTATTGTTACTCACCCCTTGGTTCTGCGTGTTGTTGATTAACCCATTCTCTGTCCGAAAAAAATCTTTTTTAGCCAAAACAGCTGCAAGGCTCGGAATTGTAGAAAAATTAGTAATCCTGTCAGCGGGTGATGTTGTTGACCCTTCTGTAATATTAGAAGTTCCATCCGGTCCCAAGTGAGGAACTTCCCTGTTTTGTGTTTCCGCAACTGCCGCTGGCCTCGAATTTGCCGTTCCTGAAACGAGCCTGCAATTTGGTGTGCTGGAAGGTATGTTCAATTGTCCGTTTACACCCGCCAAGGTTGGATTGTTACCCGACCTTACTTCCTGCACCTGTTGCGTCAAAAAGTCTACTTTAGCCAAAAGAAGGTTAACCAAAATAGTTAGGTCTCCCTGCGATCGATTAGTGGAAGGAACACCACTAGGTAGTTGGCTTCCGTGCCCTACGTTAAATAAATCAATTTGCGTACCAAACTGCTGATCCTCTGCAGAGTGTTCCTTGTTCTGTTACACTTCAACACTGCCACAAGACATAACGAATTTCACGAAGTCAAACACCAAAGGCAAACTGTTGAAAAAACACCAAGTGGCACAGTGCTAGCCAGACCAAAACTCCGAAACACAATATCTGCACCAGCAACAAACGAAGTTTTCAATAGTTTTATTTAAAAATGAGCGCTTTCGGTAGAGAGCATTCTCCCCACCTTCATCAGATAATAGTTTTGTTTAAAACCACACTTTATATATACGTAGCTGATTGTCAATAAATTAATTAACATGACTGCTAATAAGGTAATTAAACCAAAATGATTAAAACTGTTTGCTGCTGTTTAGTTAAATGTAAACATATTTCATAAAATCAACAAATTGAAGCTAGCAACTTTAAACTGAACTGCAACTGGTTAACTACAAATTTGAATAAAAAACACATCGATAAATAACACATGAATAGTGTCAGCATGGTACGCAAAATTGTATTCTATAACTCAGGTTACAAATGTTTAACAGCCTAGAACTTGTTAAACAATGAGAGACCTAACATAAATCATTTTAAAAATATATGCATATGTGTATCATGTTAAAAATATACACATATATGTGCAAAAATGCAAAATGCATCTGTACATATATCATGTGCATATACCTATTCCTATTTAACTATTTCTATTTTAATTCCAATTGTTGTAACTCTTGTTTAAAATTTAACTGATTTTTTGGAATTCACGTATTCCTTTGATGATATGGAAACCACGTTCCTGGACGTCAAATTAAGGAAGGACGTAGTGCTTAATAGATTGATTTCAACCATCCATAGGAAAACAACTTTTTCCAACACATATTTACATTTCACCAGCTCACATCCCATCCATCAAAAGAGGAGCGTTGTCAAAGGACAATTTGTCAGGGCTGCAAGGATGGTTTCTGAGCAGGAGGAATTCCTTGGGGAATGTGAAAATATTTTCTCTATGTTTTTATTGAGGGGATATCCAAATTCATTTGTTGATAAGATCCGGAAGGAAGTAATTGCTAAAAGGGAATCGGGTCATTTTCAGCCGATTCTTAGAGAAGGAAGAATAGTAACAAAAACAAAAGACAACGTAAACGGAAATGCCATTGGCAATATTTCTTTTCTGTTCACGTTTAGTCTGGATTATAAGGCTATAAAAAACATTTTCATTAAGAATTGGAATGTTTTGTTGGAGGATCAGGATTTGGCCAAATGTGTGGGTGAAACACCTAGATTCACTTACAGAAGGGGGCAAAATTTAAAAAACATGTTGGAAAGAACTAACCACAAGTCCAACAGAATTGTAAAGGGGATGAATAAATGTGGATGTTGCCCATATTGCAAGTTCATCTCAGTGGGCACTAGCATACGTATGGCAGGGAAGGATTACAGAATAAATGGCAGATTTAATTGTCTGTCCAAAGGAGTGGTCTATGTGGCAACATGTAGACAGTGTCCTGCATTTTACATCGGCAAAACCGATAGACCATTTAAGAAAAGGATCTATGAGCATGTACATGCCATCAGTATTAGGGACATGAACAATGCTCTGGCCAAACATGTTAGCCAACATTCTGACCACTCTTTTCTTTTCACTATTTTACAACAAGTACAGCCCTCTATTAGGGGAGGACCCTGGCAACTTGAACTGGAGGAACAGGAGGTTTTTTGGCAAGTACGTACCTCATCCTATACTTTTCCAGGGCTTAATGAGATAGTGTCCATCAAATGTATATTAAAATTAAAAGCTCTCAAGAGATAGGACACATCATTCAAAATACGTAGAATCAGAGCATTTTGGATTTTGTCTGAAGAACATCACTCACCAGTACTCTGCCTTTGCTCTATATGTAAGTTTATTTAGAACTGTGATTGCTCTTAGAGTTAGATAGGAATTTAGTCAGATTTAGTCTAGCTGTTTTCTATATTTATGTCAGATTATTCCACAGTATTATTTTAAGCACTTTCCTCTGATTTTTGAACTCTTGACTAGTACTGTGTTGAATTGAGAAGATTTGTCTTGTGTTTTTATTATTTATTATTAAATATTTTCAACCTTTCAACTGTGGCTGTTTTGTGTAGAGATAACTTAAGCTCTAGAGTACATTGCATGTATATAGTGATACTGTACTCCTTGCTATTCGTCACACTTCCTAATTGGATAATAATATTGCACAATAGTAATTGGACACCCTTTGGTAAAGGCCTTTTTTAGTAGCGGATAAGAGTAGTCAGTGGCAGTCATTACTACCTTATAGCCTGGCAGGAGGGGGCATAGCTGGACAACCTGTGCCAGCCTTCCCCAGGAGTGTCTATGTTGTATATAAACCAAATCTCAAAGTATGTGTGTGTCAGCTACTTGTGCAGGGACACAAAGCACTGGTTGGAGAGATAGGACACTGGAGGTTTTGGCTTGACTACTCGGCTGAGATCTGTACCCTATAGCTGTGCCAGTGGGAAGTCTTATTGGGGATCTGGAGAGGAAAGGTGAAACCAGCCATATCTATGTGTGCTCTTAAGGGAAATTGTACTTTACTGTGTGTGTATTTGTTATCCTTCTGAATGTGGATGCCCCTCACTGGTGTTAGTGGTGAGGATTGAGGCTCCTTGATTACTGGGCCAGTGCATGGGCCACTAAATGCTGACATACGTCCATATGCGTTCATGCAAACTATTAAGTGGTAGTGCTGATGTGATGTAGTGGTATGTCTGTGATGCAGTGCAGTCACAATATAGCTGTACGTAAGCGACAATCAACTTTATAGGTTCATATATTCATAGGAGAGTACTAGGCTAACAGGCCAAGACCCCGTATAAGCTTAGCCAGATTTAACTCGAGTTTAACAATTTTCAGTAGCAAGGTGAAAGAAGTTCAAAGAGATATGAGCCTATGCTACGGTATTTAATACTGATTGCCTCTGTCCATAAGGGTTATGGGCATCATCCCAGATTTACAGTTATTATTACACATCCATTGATATAGGTTGCACTTGAAGAGGGTCAGAGAAGGGTTTGCTTTATGTGAATTAGAAGCATGTTCCAGAGAAGATGTAGTCTCTGAAAGACCAATCTATCTCTCCAACATGACTTATTTATGTCAAAGGCTAGGTTAAGATCCCTGAAATGAATGACCCCTTGCATTTTGATTTATTAATGAGAAACACTTCCATCAGGGTTGGATTGAACACTGCACTGTAGGCCAGACACAGATCGCCCCTTAGTAGTCTGTAGGAGACAGAATACAGTGATAGAGCTTTCAATCTTTCCATGCAAGATTTGTTTTTATAACCTGTATCTTCCTGGTAAGAAAAGTCTGGGTTTTCTCCAGCTGCTACAGATGTCTATAGAGGTACCTGCCAAATGGTGCATTGTACTCAATTATTTGAGTGATGCTGGCCAAGAACAATGGAATTATAATGCCCTTTGAGCTGGATGCCTTGCCCTTACTTATGAGTTGTGCCATATAGAAGGACTGTCTCACTACTGTGGAGACATGGTGGTTGAAGTTCAAATTAGTATCAACCTGAGTACCCAGATGATGTAACACTGGGTATACTCTTAGCGTGAGTGCTCTCTATATTGTAATTAGGTAGAGTACTTTCTTTAAAAGGAATAATTATGTTTTTTTTTTGCGTATAGTTTCTCTCCATGGCTAGGGCAACAATCATTTGTGTGCATTAATCTTTTCTGCAGGATATCCATATCATTCATGAATTCAATGATTGCCCCCGATGTGTAGTCATTCTCAAACTAGGTTGGACAAAGACTGCCTACATTTACACTGATTTCTGAGAAATAAATACTGAGAAAGAAAGGACCTAGAATAGAACCATGTGGTATGCCTTTGGTGACTGGCCTCTTGCTGGAGGCAAATTCACCTACTTTGACAGTATGTGTCCTGTCCATGAGCCATTTGGCTGCCCACCTGGTGAAGTAGGGGTTTATAACTAGTTGTAAGAGTTTCTCTATATTACCTGAGTGGGGAATTGTGCCAAATGCCTTGGTCAGGTCACGTTAGGCAGGATGCACAAACTTTCCCTCATCCATGACCTTGGTGACCTTCTCAAAGAAGTTGACCACATTTAACAGACATGATCTACACCTCACAAATCTGAAATGGGTAGGTTCCAAAGTTAGGATATTAACTTTGTCCTTGTTAATAAGGTCCAGAATGAATATTTCCATGACTTTACAGATGAGGCTATTCAGGCTTATGTGTCTCTAGCATATACTATGTTGATGATCACCCTTTGTGCAGAGGGATGACTGTTGCTGTGCTGTCCACTATTCTGCTGAAACACAGCCTGTCTGGAGGATGTGGTTGAATAGGGATCCAAGTGGGTCTGCTAGCTCAGGTTTGAAGTTATTTCAAAGGAAACCTAGGATGTCATCAGGGCCCATTGATGCCATGTTTTTAACCCTAGAGATGGCAGAGATGACCTGCTGTTCTGAGATAATAGGCTGAGGAATGGTGGCAGGTATACTTTGAGTGATGACTGCTGGGAACAGGAGGTTGAAGTTTGATCCAAATCTGTCAGCTAGCAGGTTGTCTATTTCCTCTGGCTGAGTATGGATGTTGTCATCCACAACCAGATCTGCACATAGTTGGATATTCCTTTTAAGCTTTCAGGTATAGTTACAAAATACTTTGTGACATCACCTTCAAATACAATGTTGGGTATGAATCACATGCACCACAGTGGAACACAGTTGTACAACTCAACCTGTTTCACGTCATTACATCAGTTGTACATCATATGTGTATCAGTGGAAATGTGTGGGTGAGGGCCCTGACACCATATATGGACACATTAAAACTGAGGTGGATGCAGTTCATACAGAACATTTAATGACACAAATGCTGACAGTCCCACAGTGCTGCTGTGGAACACCTGAATAATCCTTATGAACAGCAACCCAACAGCACATACAATTGATTCCCAAGGTTGCATGGGAATCTGAACATGTCATATGTTTGTGTATATAACAGCATTACATGTGGATGAACCAGGTATACGTTCCTGTGTAATCAGTGTAATATAATATTGCTGTAGGTCTGATAACATTTCCAGATGCTAGGTATACACAGGTGCACCTGTGCTATAGTGTAGCTGTCAGTGCGATGGTTGAATGAAAACTGTGTAGAATGTTGATATACACCACCATCAGAACATGTGCCTTAGTAAGGCAATAACATCCCATGTCAACAGTCCTCAGGAGGCATATTACTACAGCTTGTGGAAGGAACATGCAACCAAATGGCAACAACCATCAATACAGTAGCTCAAATCACAGATAGAAATACACTGTTATAAAGCAACAGTACATCCACACCTCAACATAGCACATGTGGTTGACAGCAACATTGACATGTTTAATCTTCAGAGGGTAATAAAGCATTACTAGGCTAACAGTTAAGAACACATACAATCTTAACCATTGTTGTGCCATTTAAATATAAATTGCTATATCTATGTGATGGAAGATATTAGGTATATGAGTGTATATGTGCATGTATTTGAGTTTATTGCAGACTGCCTCTGTCCATATGTGGCATGTTCAACACCCAATGGCAAAATTAGCAATCACACAGCCAGTGGTCTGGAGATGGCTCACACAAGGTAATGTAGGAGCTCTTCTTCACGATGTGTGTATGCATCTTTGAGATTATGACATCCTCAGTGTTCCACAGCAAGGATATCATCTGCACAGAGGGAACAGGGGACAATGGATTGATAGAGCTGTGTAAAATGTTTTTATGACTGGGAGTCAAATGAAAAGAGATTCAAAACATCATACAATGACCATAATATACCAACAACCACACACACACAAACACACACACACACACACACACACACACACACACACACACACACACACACACACACACACACACACACACAGAAGTTGATTGATTTCAGATTCGAACACAACACCTTTGTAGGTATACAAGCTGGAATCCATACAATGTAAAACTAGCACCACCACATATGTCTTACTTTTGCAGTGTCAGAGTGTACTTTAAAGACAATGACATCATCCTTGTCTGCTGAGAAGAAGATGTTTTGGAGGAGTGTCTAATATAGATGTGAACTGACATCCCAATGTAAAAGTGTCTCCACACCGATAGTTGAATGAACTCACACACACACAAACATGCTCAAATTGAGTGCTGGGAGATTAGAACCCCTACCTATCTTATTAAACAAGCTAGAAAACACATTTTGTTAATGCGAGTACCAACACAGCTGTCTGAGTTTAATACTGTCAGAGTGCACTATATAGAAGATGACATCATCAGTGTATGCTGACAAGAGATGTTGGGAGGATTGTGTGACATAGATGTTGACTCACATCCCAGTGTAAAATTATCTACAAATACTCATTACTTGACCAATCCAGTCAAAACCTTTTGCTGTTTGTATCCTCACTGCCTCTCTTTTTTTCAGTGGACGAAGAAATCTGCTTGACTTGTCATAGCTGGACTTTTGGAAAGAACTGTTTCTAGATAACTGGGCTTTGATTGCATGGTTGTTCTTAGTTTTAGGCCTCAATAAACTAGAACTAATAGGCAATGCTGTTCTGGTTTGCCTAGATAGAAGTCTCTGAGCAGGTGAGCCAAGTATATCATCATGGGGTATGTTTCTGAGACTGAGTAAGTTAAAAAAAATTGGTATTATCACGCTTTGACTTCTCAAGTAATTGTTTTGCACTCTGTACTGCACATTCAGCAAGTCCATCCGATTGTGGATAATCTAGACTACTAGTAACATGTACAAAGTCCCCATTCTCTGGCAAACTCTGAAACAATTGACTGGTGAATTTTGTACCATTGCAGAGATTAATTTCAGTGGACTGCCATGTACTGAGAAATGGAGATTCAACTTATTAATGACTGTCGTAGAAGTTAAATTAGGTAATAGATTGATCTCGAACCAGTTTGAATAAGAGTCTGCCAGTACTAAGTAATGTTGTTTGCTCCACTCAAATATGTCAGTAGCTACAAGTGACCAAGATCGATCAGGAATTTGACTTAGATGGAGTGTCTCTCTTTGCAAATATGCTTTAGTACTATTACATACTGAACAGGAAGAAAGTACTCTATCAATGACTTTCGCTAGAGAAGTATAAAATACTAGTCCTCTTGCTCTTATCTTAGTAGATGCTTAACCTGGGTGTCTACAATGCAACATCTGGGTATATTATTGTTGTAAGGAAGCAGGAACAACAGTTTTAGGACCTTTGAAATTAATGCCATCTTCCATCAATAACTCATCTCTGTAAGGAAAGTAAGACTGCACTTCTGGTGGTACACTTGATTGCTTTGACGGCCATCCCACACTGATATAGTGATAGAGCTTCTGCAAAACTGGATCAGTCATTGTATAATCATTAACTTTTCAAGTCCTGCGGTATAAAAATTATACACTTCCATGACATCAGTCAAAATTTTCTGCATGAAGCTGTTCCGTTGTATTTCTAGGTGCTCTGGATAAAGTATCAGCCAGATAAAGAAGTTTTCCATTTTTATAGACCATTTTAAAGTTGTACTTTTGCAATTTGAACATCATTTAATCTCACTGGAGCTGAATGCACAGGTTGATGATCAGTTTCAGTCTGGATTTCTTGACCATAGATATAGTCATGAAACTTGGAACATGCAAACACTATTGCCAAAAGTTTTTTCTCAATTTGAACATATTGCATCTCAGTCTGGGTAAGTGTTCTAGATGAGTAGGCTACTGTCTTGCCTTCTTGAAGAATAACTGCACCTAAACCAAATTTTGAAGCATCGCAGGAAAGAGTCACTGGTTTGTTGACATCATAATATCTTAATGTGGGGGGGGTAGCAATTTTCTGCTTAAGAACTTCAAATGCTTTCTGATGCTGGTCTAGCTATGACAAAGTAACATTTTTACATGTGAGCTCTCTCAAAGGCACTGTGAACTCACTGAAAACTGGTATAAACTTGCCTAAGTGATTGACCATACTAAGAAAACATTGGAGAGCTTGCACATTATCTGGTGCTGGTATTTCAAGAATAGCTGCCTGCCTGGATGGGTCTGGTCTCAAGCCCATACTTGTAAACAAATTACCTACATATGTAACTTCTGGTAGTCAGAATTTGCACTTCAGAGAATTGTGCCTCAAGTTCACTTCACATTCTCTGTCTAGAATTCTCTTAAGATTTTAGTCATCCTCTACCTCAT
This sequence comes from Protopterus annectens, assembly GCF_019279795.1. Classification (NCBI taxonomy): domain Eukaryota; kingdom Metazoa; phylum Chordata; order Ceratodontiformes; family Protopteridae; genus Protopterus; species Protopterus annectens. Next base: position 1,937,745,471 of record NC_056729.1, on the reverse strand, counting down.
CATTGTCTCCGACCAATATATCATCTACTATTATGGCACAAGGATAGCCCGGAAAAAATTGATCCATTGCATGCTGGAAGACTTCACTTACACAATTTATTCCAAATGGCATCCTGAGGAATCTATATCTTCCAAATGGGGTACTGAATGTAGTCAGTAATGAAGATTTGTTGTCACGCATCACATGCCAAAATGAAATCTTTGTGTCTAAGAATGAAAAAAACAGTGGCATTTGATATCAGGGCTGCAACCTTTTTGACTGTACACATGGGATGATGTGGTCTCTTCAATGCTTTATTTAAATCTCTTGGGTCAATACATAGTCTGATTTCATCTGAGCCTTTTTTATGAGCTGGTACCATGGATGACACCCATTCGGTAGGTTCTGTAACTGGACAAATTACACCTTATTGCACCATTTTGTCCAACTGAGCTTTGACCTTATGCTGCATAGCTATCAGAACTTTTCTTGCTGGCCTGACTACTGGACTGATTTCTGGATCTAATTTCATGGAATACACAACTGGAAGTTTGCCCAATCTGACATCAAAAACATCAGCATACTCTGAAAAAATTGTATTGGTGAAGCTGGAACTAAGCCATGTGCTTAACTGATGAATTTCTTTGGTAAAAGAAAGCAGATTAATTTTCAAACTGTCTCGGAGACCCAATAATGATTGCACAGGTCTTCAAACCACATACAACAATTGGCTATCACAGTTCTTAGCCACATGACATGAAAGCACTACTGAGCCTTCGGTTTGAATTTCTTCAACTCTATAAGCTATATGTTTTGCACAACTAGTCACATTTAATTATTCACTAGCTTGGATCTATATTAGAACATCGAAGTTTCAAAACTTCGAATGTTCTAATATCGAACCCTATTCAGCGAAAGCTGAAAATATCGAAAAACTAATTTTTTTCCTAGGGAAAGAATTTAGTTGTCCGTTTCTATTTCTTTGATATTTTCAGCACTGTGGTGGAAAGTTACGGGTCAGGTTCAGGTAAGTGTGCGATCGAGCGCAAGTTAGGTTAGGTAGAGTTAGGATGTGGGTTAGGTATGTGTGCAATTGTGTGGACGTGAAGGCTAGGGCGGGTTAGGTGAGTTAGGGTTAGGGCATGGGTCAGATAAGTGTGTGATTGTGTGGACATGAGGGTTAGGGTGGGGTAGGTGAGTTAGGGTTAGGGCGCGGGTGAGGTGAGTGTGTGATAGTGATGGACCTTAGGGTTAGGGTTTTGGCTAAGGTAAGTGGATAGTTAGTTGTGTGTGTATAGTTTAGTGTAGGGTTAGGTGAGATTTTAGGTGTATGTGTGTGGATTGCTGTCTGGTGTACTTGTGTTGTGTGCATGTGTTTTGGAACAGCAAATTTTTTTCCTAGGAAAGAATTTGCTGTTCTGTATGTTTGATGTTTTCATCTTTCGCTGAATAGGGTTCGATATTAGAACATTCGAAGTTTTGAAACTTTGATGTTCTAATATAGACACCACTAGCTCTGACTCCTACATAATTATCTGCAGCTATGCCATTACGTTTTGAACCAGTGTACACTTTAAGCTCAGTAGATTTACCATTGATCTGTACAAAACACTTAATTTCTTGTCAATAAATCTACTGCATCAATCTTTTCATAAATTACTGACACACCATCTACATAGAAAGCAGACTGTTGCAGGTCTATTTGATTAACTTGCTTTTTGGAGTGACCCTTCTTTACAACTGTGTGAGGCTGACTTGATTTACAAAATCTTTGAAAATGGTTCCATTTCTTGCATTTATGACATTGCTAACCAAATGCTATGCACTTTTCTCTTCTGGACTCATGGTTGGCACCACAACTGCGACAGTTAACAATAAAGTTTGATTTGGGTTTTGCTGATTCACTCTTATGCTGTACTGAGCAACGTCTGTTTTGCACTAGGTACCCTTGGTTTTGCACTGGGCATGCTCCTTTAACTGAACTGCTGTTGGAATGTGCTAGAAGTCTACAAGTTTTACCTGGAAGTCCCACAGGAGCTGCTGCTGCCACGTGCTTAGGCCTGCTTTTGCCTGCCACATGTTGCATGCTGTCTACATGAGCTTTGGAGCCAACTGAAACCATGCTCTTATCACTAGCAAACATATTTCTGTGCCTTTCTGTAACTTCATAAATCTGACAAATCTCAATGGCTTTACTCAGTGTTAAATCACTGTCACGAAGCAAAATCTTTCTCACAGCAGCATTATTAATACCGTACATGAGCCTGTCCTTTATCAATTCATCCTTTAAATCACCAAACCTACATGTTTTAGCTTTGTTGCTCAGGTAATAATATAAGCTGCAAAGGTTTCCCCTTACTTTGGATTTCTCGTGTAAAACAAATGCCGCTCTAGTGTAACATTAGTCGGAAGTTTACACATTCTTCTGAATTTGTGCTTTAAACAATAGGGGTCTTCATTTGATTCAGCCTGCACAACAACACAACAAGAATTTCCTTCACCTTCATACACTGCTTGTGCATAGACAAATGAACGCTCCCTTTCAATGGTTTCTGACCCTGCTAGGTTCAGCAAAATGAATGCCCTGGTACGTGTGTCCCCATCAGAATAAGCTGATTGTATAAATATATTGTATTCTTGCTCAAATATTCTCCAGTTTTCTGCAATGTTCTAATCAAACACAAGTGGTTGTGGCTTGTAAAATCCATCTGCCAAATTGACATATCTCAATGAAAACTCTTGCAAATATGCACAAACACACACACTTGTGCATACATGTACACATGTGGTTGAAATTTATTCCAGTACTTATAACAACACAATGAGCCTTTGCATAACTGAATTTCATGAAATAAGTTTCCTGGGCACTGCAACACTTTAAATTCTCTTTACAGTAAAGCCCACTTGCCTTGGAATCATTTTACTATATGGGCCATTTATCTTGTAAAGGCAATAAAGCTAAAGTGATTTATCATTTTACTGTATGAGCCTTTGTCTTGTAATCACTTTAATGCCAAAGCCATTTATCAGCATTTTATTGCCAAAGTCATTTATCATCATTTTATGAAACATTTAGAACAACTGCACAGTGCGAATAAGCTAAGCAATAGAAGCTGAGGGCAAATTTTAAAGCAACTGTATTTTGCGAATACACTATCTTGAAATAATGGCAATTTACAAATTAACTGTTTCAAAGTAATTGCACTTTGCGAATAAGCTATCTCAAAGTAATGGCACTTTAAGTATAAACTGTTTTGAAGTAATGGCACTTTGCATACGACAAACTCTTCGGAATTAATGCACAGCAATAAGCACACACTATAAGCACTTTTACACACTTTGAGATACTTTGAACAACTCTAGTTATGCTATTCAAGGCTTCAATCAATGCAAAGTAGTAATTTGTACCAAACACTGTAATTCACCCAAAGCACATACAGTAACCTTTGCTTTATTTATATTCAATGTGCCTTTTCTTCCCTTTCTATTATAGTCCGTTTTGCTAATTAAATCTCTTAATGTGCCTTTTATGCCCTTTTGCTATATTCATTTTGTTCATGTAATCTCTTTTCATGCCCATTATACTTGTTTGTGCTTGTTTTAACTCTAAACATGCTCGTTTTACTTTAAAAATGCTTGTTTTACAATTCTTAGGCAATTCTGAACCTGTTATGTACTTTTTTAATGCTTGTTTTATCAAATAATTCAGTTTCAGACATTTTGTCTGATCAATGAACTCTTTTCTACTTCTCATTTGCTTAATAAAATGTTCTGTGCTATTTGTTAATAATATGTTTTGTCCCCTTGTAATGCTCCATTTAACCTCTTTCAATAAATAAACCATTTGTGTGTGTTATCATTACCTTTAACTTGTTTCTGGCCCTTTTTTGCTCTCGGTTCTTTTAGTTTGCCTTCCCCACTACCCGTGCACCTTGTGGCTGTGAAGAATAGTTTTGCCATCCCAGTTCTGACACCATGTCACTCGCCAGGACAGGATAAAACAGGCGAATGTCATGGGTTCTTGTTCAAGCAGTTTTATTGTATGCAAACACATCACAAATGAGGTTAAGTAACTTTAACTTAGAAACAGATTAGCTATCATGCACATGGATGATAACATTCTGTCTGCACCTTTAAAATGACAGTGAAGCTAACATGTGCTTGGTATTTTTATGCACACACATATCTTGCAAAGACAAGACTTGGGTTACAAATGTCTGATTTCAGTTTGCAAAAATACACTTAAATTCATCATCATAACTTATTTGAAAGAAGCTGTCATGAATGTATCTTGCAGAACTGAGCCATACATGTGCCTGGTTCTCAAGATGTTACTTAAATAACACACTCACAGACATGCATCCACACACACTCAATCAGAAACACATGCATAGATACACACAAACACACACACACACACACACACACACACACACACACACACACACACACACACACACACACACACACACACACACACACATACACACTTTGGAAACACCATTATTGTAAGGGTGGAGGTATGTGTCTTCATATTCACATGAAGTGATGTCCACATTAATTGAATTTACTGAAAATATTAATGTGATATGATCATGGATGACCAATGTAGAGTGCCAGTATAAACCCATACTAAATGTAACACTGCAGTTATGGTCTGTATTTTTACAGTCTGCTTGACAATGGCCCAAGAACTGATACATCATTTGCAAGTGCTTTGCTGTAGTGCACACATGAATATTAGAATGTATGTGCTCAGTCAAGCATATATGTTCCTGCCCTTCTCTTGTGTTTATAAATGCCTTTCCATGTAATGGAAAATAACAGCCCTATAACCACAGTAAGACATACTAAACACCTATTTACATAGCGCATTGCAGAAAAACTGATTTGCGTGGATGATAACAAAGTGTTAGCACATGCATGATTCACATTTCATGAATTAAAGTTGACCGTGTGAAATACTTTGCAAGATATGTTATGAGAGAAACTGCTGACAGATATGGTGATGTTCATGGTGCGGTTTATATTTAAAGTATTGAGGCCAAAATTTGATAACATTGCCTTCCCCATTTGTGTGATGTTAAGCGCCAAGCAAATGTGGCTCCATGCTTAAGACAAAAAGTGTAAGATGTAATTGGGTTCACCTTCTTTCATGCAATCAGGATCAGTGGCAAGGCATCAGCACTCTGGACAATACTGAGTGTGGAAAATACATATTTTGCCTAACTTTCTCTATGACACAATGTGTAAGAGTAGTGAGCATCTGGTCAGGGCATGCATGAGCCAGGGGTCAAATCTAGATTATTCTCTTTTTTTACAAATTATGTCAGGATGGCGTTAGCTAATTAGCTATGATAAGAACTGCAAATGTGACTATCAATGACTACACTAAAGTGGTTACAAGAGGCACAGCACATTTAAACAAGCAGAACAATGTTGGATAAATATATGATAGTTCTGGGATGGATGTCAGCTCAAATACTCATTTTTGGCCAGTATTCAATATATCTACATGAGAACTCATAACCGTGGCAAATGTTAAGATATGACTGATTAAACATATAATACACTTATAATATCACACTAGGAAATTATGTGAGATGCATCTGGAATTGAAATCTTGATGCTATTGGCAAAAAAACTTCAGTCAAGGGATTTATGTCAACACTCCATGTAGAAAGTTGCATTTTGTTGCATCCAGCTGTTTCAAAGGTTCATAGGTTCATAGGTATGTACAAGACTATTGGCCCAAGGGCCTATACAAGCCTAGCCAAAAAGGTACCCTGGTTTACGCCACCCAAGAAAATAATTTTCCTGTGCCCTTGTCGAGCAGAGCCACAGAGGTGATCCCCGGGGTGAATTTCCTATTCCCATCCAATCATCAAGATTTTTCTTGAAGAGTGCTAATGAGGAGCTTTGTTTGATATAGATAGGTAGTATGTTCCACAGTATGGGAAGTCTCTTGGACAGGAATCTATCCCTCCAGCATGTTCTGTTTATTGCGGTGACAAGGTTTAGGTCCCTTTAGCATGTAACACGGACAGATTGGGATTTCTTTAAGTGGAGCATGTCCAACAGCTCTGGGTTTGACATAGCTTTGTATGTTAGGCAGAGATCGCCTCTGAGTAGGCGATATGTGGCGGAGTAAAGCTGGAGTTTTTTGAGATGGTCAGCATAGGGCATCTGTTTGAGGCCAGTAATCCTCTTTGTGAGGTATTTTTGTGGCCTTTCCAGTTATTATAGATGTCTTGTGAGGTACATACCAAAAGGGGCATTGTACTCTATAATATGTCTAATGAGTAGAGGGGAACAATGACCTCTTTTTCCTAGATGAGAAACCTTTTGTGGTGATGTGCCACGTAGAAGGATTTCCTGACTACTGTGGCGATGTGATTATCAAAGGAGAGACTACTGTCCACCTGTGTCCCAAGGTCTCTTATCACGCTTTCTGTGTTAAGTAGACTACCACCTATGTGGTAGATCATGGGTACAGAGTTTTTACTAAAGGGGATGACAATGCACTTTTTGGCATTGAGCTTGAGGCCATGGCTTTGACACCAGGCATCTGTCACAGTGAGGCTCTTTTGTAGGATATCTACATTGTTAGGAGTTTCAATTATGGGCCCTAGTTTGCAGTTATCTGGGAACTTCATTAGCCAAAGACCTTCTGTGTTAGCTTGTACTTCAGAAAAGTAGATACTAAACAGGAGAGGACCCAGGACTGAACCCTGTGGTATTCCACTTGTCACTGGTCTGAAGTCGGAATTGGAGTATGCTACTTTCACAGTGTGGGTTCTGTCAGTGAGCCAGTTGGCAACCCATTTTGTGACATAGGGATTTATACCTAGTTTAGTGAGTTTATCTATAATTCCATACTGGGGGATGGTGTCTAAAGCCTTGGCGAGATCTAGATAGGCTGTGTGAACCACCTTACCCTCGTCTAAGGCTTTGGTGACTGCTTCAAAGAAGTCTATCAGGTTTAGGAAACATGATCTGCCTTTCACAAACCCGAACTGGGTGGGGTCCAGAGTTTGGAGATTACCAATGTCTTTGTTTATAAGTTCCATGATGATACATTCCATGACCTTGCAGACCAGGCTTGTTAGGCTAATGGGGCAGTAGTTCCTGGGGTCCGTGGTGGCTCCCCCTTTGGGGAGTGGGATAACCATCGCTGTTCACCATTCAGTGGGCACAAAGCTTGAAGTGAGGCTATGACTGAACATGGTGCTTAGGTGAGGTGCCATTTCATTCTGTAGTTCATGTAGAACCCAGCCTGGGATGTTCTCAGGTCCCATGAATGCTGTGTTCTTGCCTTTGGAGAGTGCGGTTTATACCTGTGCAGCCATGATTACAGGAACTTTGCATTATTTCGGTATAGAGATGGGCCCTTTAGCGGGTGAGGGGGATAAAGTTAGCACTGAACCTATCTACTAGGATGTTGGCAATATCAGTTGGTTCTGTATATTTAGTGTCATTGTGCTGTAACTCAGAGCAGATCTGAGTGATGCCATTGAGATTCTTGACATAGCTATAGAATGCTTTGTGGTTGTCTTTAGAATCAGTGGTGATTTTGTTTTCATAACTAGCTTTGGAGGATTTTATGAGGGATTTCAGCTTCTTACTGAGGCTGAACAGGGAGTTCATCCAGTCATGGGATTTTACTCTTTTTTGCAACAGCATTTTTCTTTTGTTGTAGAGTTTGTTTATGGCAGAAGACCATCAGATTGTCTTCCTTTTCTTGGAGGATAACATTTTGGTTCTGTTAGGGATAGCACGATCCATGCACTTGTGTAAGTGCTTATAAAGTGCATTTGTATAGGATTCAGCAGTCGTACCTCTATTGTCCATCTGCATGGGTGTTGTGAAGTTTGCCACTTCTGTCTTAAGAAGCGTGAAGTTGGCTTTGGAGAAATTTTTTACAGTGGTTTCCCTAATGGGGGGTGGGGATGGGATATGGATGTCTAGGCTGATTAGCTTGTCATCGGATCTGACCAATGAGGAATTGACATCTGGTATTGAACACTGTTCACTCATGTTGGCAATGACCAGGTCTAGGATATTGCTGCCCTTGGTGGGGGTGTGGATAAGTTGATCCAAGGTGTTGGAATTTATGAATTCTAGAAAATGATTAGCAAAAGAGTTGGTACATAAGTATTTTTCCCAGTTAATGGTGGGGTAGTTGAAATTGCCCATTATTAGAGTGTCAGGTTGTACCCTAATATTTTCCAGTGTATCAAGAAATGAGGAGTGGGAATCCTGGGGCATGGTGGGGGATCTGTAGCAATTTACAATTTGGATTGCGTTCTTGCCCTGAGTTAATTGCACTTGGATAATCTCGGATGCATTATGCTGAGCAACTAGCCTGGAGGTGTGGATATCCTTAATGAATATGGACACGCCTTCACCTTTAGTATTTTGGTCCAGGTTAGGTGGCCGAAAGGTGTAGTATGAATTATAGCCTGGTAATGCAGGGGTGCTCTCTGGAGTCTTAAACCAGGTCTCTGTCACTACACAGATGTTGATGTTCTCCATTTTAAGAAGTGCCTCGAGTTAATGCATTTTGAGGTTTAGACTTCTAGCACTGAGTAGCATTACCCTTAGATTTTGCTTGCTTGTACCTGTTACAGTGATGATTTTTTTTCATTTGAACCTTGCCTAAAAATGACACTATAGGGGTGGCAAGAGCCTTAGCAAGTATTCGTATTCCCAAGGGTGACAGGTGCAGGCCATCTCTGCCAAAGCATCGTGGTCTGTTGATCATGTCATCCCAGGCAGGCAGATACTGGATCCCCTTAGAATGACACCAGAAGCTTAGCCAATTGTTGAAGTCAATCATTTTGTCCTTGTACTATGGTATCATTCTGGGTGATGGCAGGATGCTACACAGGGCTAGGGTCATACCTGCCTGGGCTACAAGATCGGAGAGCTCCTCCATGTCTCTTTTCATGTAGTCCAGGGAGGTACATCTCAAGTCATTCACACCAACATGGTCAATGACAGAGTCATATTTGTACTTGTCGCGGCGTGATCTGAGTGCATGCATTATGTGGCAAATCCTGGCACCCAACAGGCAGCTGACAGTAACTTTCTCCTTGTTTAGCCTTGTAAGTGGAACATCAGTGTGCCTGACTCTAGAGTCACCTATGACTAGAGTGTTGGGTACGTTGCTTTGCCTTGTCGGCTGTGGTTGAGTGGCACACTGAGTTTGTGGGCTATGTGTCATTTAGGTTGTGTTGGGAGGTGGAGGTTGCATGCTTTTCTGCTTTGGAGGACTCTGTTACCTGAGCAGATTTTTTATTGAGAGTCTCCATGAATGTAGGTGTGTGTTTTGTGTTGCTGTTTTTGTTTTGGTGGTGTAGGTTTTGAGGGACTATGATATGAGTGTGGTCTGGTGCAAGTGTTTACCTTCTCCTCTTGACTGTCTAGTGCAGTATTGGGTGAAGACAGCTTTGCTTCCAGTTTGGCTATATAAGTGCATCTTTCACAGGTTGTAGTGTTGGGTTGTAGGAAGAGAGGGTTATCTGTGTACATGAGGCAATTACTGTATTGCCCCAAGATGCCCAGATTCATCAGGTAGACAGGAGAAAACACCGGGAGCTGACCCTTAGACATGCCTGGATAGGTGCTTATTTATTAAGTACTAAAAACTGTTTTCCTCTAGACAAGTGAGGAAAGTTGAGTGTTGTAGTAATTTATAGCTTATTTAGTGCTTACAATGACCTTGGAGCAAGTGCTGAGCTCAAAGAAACAGATTTGAGTGCTAAAACTAAAATAGACTGGCTAGTTCTAAGTGAAAATTTGAAGAGAAGACTTTATGATGCCGGGAATAGTTTAATCCTAGCTCAACGGTGATGCATAAAGTGTATTTTTTTAAATATAACAGTAGCAAATGAGCAAACTGATTTAAACAAGTTAACCATTAAAATACTAAACACTGAGCCCTGTTCTCGTTCTAGCAGTCTTCAATCAGACAAGTTCTAACTGTACACTCCTGCCACTAGGGTGCAGGGGAATCTTCTCCAAAAAAAAAGATGGGCTGGATTAGTGATCAAGTTATACAAACAAAGCTAGATTCAGCAGGTCTGAATTTACTCTATGCTACAACAAACAAGGCATACCAGTTTCAGAAAGAAACAGTTCAAATAAGCAGGGACAATAAGCCTTTAACCAGAAACTCCCAGCTCAGAAGGGTAGAATCTACCCTATCCTCCCACAAGAGTGCAGACCACACCTTCTTAATGTAAAATAACTGTCCTGAAGCCCAAGTGCTTAAACCAGAACTAATACACTTTTAGAATAACAGACACTAAGCCTTCAATCAGCAACTCCCAACTTAGAAGGATGTAAGCTACCTGTCCTGCCACAACAGTGCAGACCACAAACCTTCTTAATATAAAACAACTGGTCTGAAGCCCAAGTGCTTCAACCAAAGGCTTAGGGTAGTGCCTTTACTCTGCTTTCAACTCTGTGTTCCTCTAACTCAGTGAGTTTAAGCAACATTACACATATATAACCAGAAAAGTTCAGGTGATGGCAAACATTTACCAGATTTTGACACAGGACATATAGAGCCATTCACTGCCACTCAGCATTGATGAGCGATGTCAAACTCCATGCAAATACAGAGGACAAAAAATGAAGGCTTTTTATGGGCCATTTCTGGCCATGAGTGTGGTGTGTGATTCTATTTTTGAACAGATTAAAGCTGCAAAAATAGGGTTGATAGGAAACTGGTGTAATGGGGGGGGGCAAGCAGGGAAAAGAACTGAGGGGAAGAAATACAGGAATTTGCAGGAGATAATTAGAAAAGAACTAGAGATATCAATTTCTTCAACACCATAATGTGAACATGTATAGTAAATTGGATGAATTTGGACTGTCACCACTGACCAGATGAATGACAGCAATGAAATAATGTTGTACAGCCAATTGGACCAAACCAAGTGTGTCGTGAACACACATATACAAAGTGCAGAGTTATATCTATGACAATTTTTTTTTTGTGGGACAGGTGCCCATATTTTTTTTTTTTGGATTTCAAGAAGAGAGGAATGCTGGGGAAGGGAGATAGAAATGTGTAGGTAAGGAAGGTAGATGAGGAAGCAGGTACAGACAAACAGAACAAACAAGACAGACACAGGGATGGATAGACACAAAAGATTGGGGGACACCATGATTGATAATTTAAAGACTGACTGCTGCGATAGCTCCATTAAGGCTGTATGTGTGTGACATTATATGGCCGTAGCATTATATGGTCCTAGCATATGCATTCTTATCTGTAAAATAAGGTTACTTTCTGGCAATATACTGGAAATTGAAAGAATTTCATAATTTTAGAAATAGATTTGTGTTTTGCAGTACATACTTCACATAACATTCTTTACCACAGGTATATCTGTGTTATGGGAGTATTCACGAATTCTAATGAGTTCACACCTCTGTGGCTTAAATCACGAAGGCAAATAGCTTGTGTGATGGTGTTCAGATGTCTAATACAGAGGTCTCCAGATTTATGGCTTTACTGGAGAGGCTCACCCAGACTCTGCCACAGCTTGCTGTGAGGGAAAGGTTAGTCTGCTTTTGTTTTCTTGTATTTTGTATTACTTTATTGCCTTTTCCTATTTTGTATACTGTGATTAGTTTTCTTTACACTGTGTTTTACTTGTATTCTTCTTTTAATTGCATATTAAAACTTGAAAAGAGGCCACAGCTCTGTCTCTTGTGAGGCAGACAGAAATTAAAACAGATCAATGAAGGAGTCACACAGACGTTAGAACAGGTCGGTTAAGGTTAATCATCTTTGAACTGAGGGGTTGGAGCTAAGAACTAAAGCTTCTATTTAAGGGTTAAAATAAAACATTTCAAAGCTTTACTGGAAAGGCTCACCCAGACTCTGACACAACGTGCTGTGAGGGAAAGGTTAGTTTGCTTTTGTTTTCTTGTATATTGTATTCCTTTATTGTCTTTTTCTATTTTGTATACTGTGATTTATTTTCTTTACATTGTGTTCTACTTGTATTCTGCTTTTAATTGCATATTAAAACTTGAGAAGAGCCCACAGCTCTGTCTCTTGTGATTCAGACAGAAATTAGAACAGATCAATTAAGGAATCACACAGACGTTAGAACAGGTCAGTTAAGGTTAATCATCTGTGATATGAAGGGATAGAGCTAAGAACTCATCCTTCTTTTTAAGGGGTAGAATAAAACATTTCAAAGCTTTACTGGAAAGGCTCGCCCAGACTCTGACACAATGTGCTGTGAGGGAAAGGTTAGTTTGTTTTTGCTTTTTTGTATTTTGTATTACTTTATTGCCTTTTTTCTATTTTGTATACTGTGATTTGTTTTCTTTCCATTGTGTTTTACTTGTATTTTGCTTTTAATTACATACTAAAACTTGAAAAGAGACCACAGCTTTGTCTCTTGTAAGTCAGACAGAATGTTCTCAGTGTTCCACCCTGTTACTGTTGTGTTCTTAACACCACTGTCTTTCTAGGTGCCTGCTCCTTATAATAATTTGACCATATATCTCCTTCCCTCTCTTCTTTCACTGGTTGGTGTGAGTAAGTACAAAATTATCATTTTGTGAAATCATGCCCCTTCATCTATTTAAATGTATTGACCATCCCACTGTATTCCATAGTAACAGAATACAAAAGTGCCCACCCCCTTTTGATCTATCTTGCTTTTTTAAAATTAGTGGCTCTCAACATAGGCAGCTAAAACACAAGTTACCCTTTTTCATCTGTAACTGCTTAGTGCACACTGCAGTGTTTAAGATAAACAGTATTGTTTAATCTTACCTTTAAATATCTATTATCTATTGCAAGACCACCAGTTATTGGAGAGCCCACATTCTGCCTCTCCATAGTCATCTTGGATTAGTGCTTCTGTTTTCTCCTGGTGAGAAAAGGAGTGCAGTTACATTATTTCATGGAGACTGCTGATTACCAGAAAGCCTAATAATTGCTTTATAAGTGACAGCCTGGAATCTTTGCTTATATTCTGGTCCTGGTGAGAGAAGGAGCAGAGTGCATTGTTTCCAGACTGTTTCTCATTGGAGAGTGAGTGTCTGCGCTTAACGTTCCTGATTGGTCTGGATGCTATTCAAGGCATCTACCAGGAAAAGGCTACAAGCCTACAGACCCTTGCATCATCTGGGACAAGACCGTGGATCACCAAGCAGGCTGTGGCTTGCTTCTCTTCTTGGGATTGGTGTTAACATTTTGCTTCTGGTGAGAGAAGAAGCAAAGGAGCTTTGTACCCCAACAGAGTAAAGCTGTTGTGAGACCTGCATTTGTAGTAGCCAGGCAGTAGCCACTCATGCGGTTCTCCTCTTGTCATCATTCTTGGCAAGCTAATTATTTGTTATCAGTAAGTACTGCATGATTTGTTTCTAACTTCAGAATATCTGCCTAAATACTACACCCTTAAATTTTCAGAGTCTAAGTATTAGTTTCCCTTCAAGTGTTCTGAAGTGCTCTGCACAGACTTAGACACCTTGAGTGACATTTATTCCTGTAAAAGCACAATTGGAATTTCTACAATACCTAGTTGCACATTGGGCAACTAGTTTGTAATGACAAGCACTGTTCACACAGTTGCAAACTGGATACTCCTGACAATGACTGATATTCTCACTCCAACTGTCTAATCAATAAAAAAGGGTCTGTTGCCATGGATATGAACTTTTCTACAGTCTCTGTTACCAGCTTGGTTGATATAGGCATCCTGAGGCATTGTAGAAACTGCATCATGTTTACTGACAAACAAACTGATATGGTATGTGAGAGATGTATTTACACAATGTCAATGGAGGCTAAGCTCTCGCATAAAAGTATTCATAATGCCAATAAGGTTGTCAGTAGTACACATGCTGCACCCATCACGCAGGATTCAAAGCAGACATATTGACCCACATATGCTGAACCACTGACATGTAACCTTCCTAAACCACAAAGACCTCCTAGACAAAGTACACATAACAAATACCCTCAGCAGCCCCTAATGCACTCTTTCAAAACAACACCCACATCAATACAAAGAGCTACATCTCATGGAGCCTCTACCTCTAAGTCCATAAGGCAAGCCACCATACAATCCAACATTCTAGTCATTGGAGACTCCATCATGAGCCACATTGATGTCCCTCTCACTAGGCTGAGTAAGGAGAAAGTTATGGTTAATTGCTTATTAGGGGCTAGGTTCCACCACATTATGCTCACACTCATGTCATTGGACCACAATTACCAATGTGAGTCAGTCATAGTCCATGTGGGAGTAAATGACCTGAGATGTACCTCCCTAGACTATATGAAGAGAGACATTGTGGAGCTCTCAGAATATATGTCTCAGGCTGGTATGAGCCTGGCATTTTACCTCCTCCAAGGATGATGCCACAATACGAACAAAAGATGATTGACTTTAACAATTGGCTTAGTTTCTGGTGTCATTTTAAGGGGTGCAATATTTGTCAGCATGGAAGGAGATGGTCAACAGACCATGCTGCTTTTCCAGGGATGGTCTGCACCTCTCCCTTTTAGGCTTTTGAATATTAGCTAATAAATTATCTTCACTCATAGTGCCTTTTTTAGGCAATGTCAAACTGAAAGTAGTTCTGACATAGCAAATCAAAACCAAGAAAAATTAAAGGTATTACTGCTCAGTGCTAGGAGTCTAAAAAATAACTCCACTCCCTAGAACTTCTCTTTACCCTAGAGAATGCTGATGTCTGTGTGGTCACTGAGACATGATTTAAAGCCACAGAGAGCACACCAACAGTGCAATGTTATAATGCCTTAAATACATTTAGGCCAGCTACTTGACAGGTAGGGACTAACAGTGAAGGTGTCTCTATTTACATCAAAAATAAACATATTTCAAGGCTGATCAAACAGGCTAATCCATGTTCAGGTCACCATAGGTAAAATCCAGTACCACTTCTTTGCAAGCTATAGGTCCCCCTCTATGACCCAGAAAACCCATACTATGTATTTAAACTTATTAGAAACACTAACCATCCTACCCGATACCATATTCATGGGTGACTTTAATTATCCCACTATTAACTGGGAATCTTATATGACACCAAACGTACATGCACAGAGATTCCTGGATTTTGTAAACACTAACTTCCTGGACCACATAGTCAATGCACCAACCAGGGGTGCAACCATACTGGATCTGGTCCTCACTAATATGGGAGACTGCTGCACACCCCCTATTGTAATGCCTTCCCTGGTAAGGTCAGACCACAAAATGGTCTCCTTTGAAGTAAAAATAAAACCTGGACCCCCAGCTAAACCTGGAATATTCAGGAACTATTTTAAGGCTAACCTCCTGCTATTACATGAGAAGCTGGCAACATTTCAAGCTCTCATAAACATTCAGAACACTGCTGCCTATGCAGAACTGTTCACAGAAACCCTGCACAAGCATGTTAATAGCTGCATAGAGGTAGCTGTACCCACCAGGAAGAAGTATATCACTAACTCAAAAAACAAGCTACCCTGGTGGAATCATAAAGTCAATAGGCTGTATAACACGAGGAAGAAAATCATGGTGAAATTAGGAGGTGCAGCACCCAGCAGCATAAAAACTCTCTCATCAAACTAAACAAACAACTCAGAGAACAAATAAAGCCTACCAAAGCCAAATTTGAGGTAGGTTTGGCCTCCCAGGCTAAGAACAACCACAAAACATTATTTAGCTACGCCCGCAACATCATAGACAATAAACAATTCTGTGCACATCTCATTGTACATGAAGCCACCTATACTGTGCCTGAAGATATAGGAAACTCCTGGCTGATAAATTCAGGTCAATCTCTACCCCTCTCTCCCCCTCAACCTTCCCTCAGGAAATATCATCAACTATAACTCCCCCTACTATCACTAGGGAACAGGTCCTTAATGCTCTGTCTAAGACTAAGAACACTGTATCAATGGGCCCAGACAATATCCCAGAATGCCTTTTAAATAGCATGAAACATGACCTATTAGGGCTTCTGGAATTACTATTTAACTGTAGCCTCCAAACAGGTTTTGTGCCTCCTGAATGGAGAAAGGCAACAGTCATCCCTCTACACAAAGGTGGGCCATCTACAGACCCTGGAAACTACAGACCCATAAGTCTCACTAGTATTATATGTAAAGCCATGGAAAGAATTATCATGGAGATGATCAATAGACCTCCAGACACTGGACCCAACCCAGTTTGGTTTCATCAAGAGTAGAGAATGCCAACTTAACTTGGTGGACTTCTTTGAGAATGTCACTAAAGCAATGGATGAGGGCAAAATCATGCACACTGCCTACCTTGACCTGGCCAAGACATTTGACACAATACTTCATGTGACACCAGGGAAATACAGCCAGTCCAGCTATCTGGAATTTTGTAAATAATTTTATGTCACTTCAAAATATTAATATGATTTAAGTAGAAATGTGACAAAAGGAAATACCGTCAACCCAGCTATCTGGAATTTTGTAAATAATCATCTGTCATTTGTGAATATTAATATGATTCATATGCTTGTTTTACAAATATAAGAAAACTATGTTATGTGTATTCTAAACTACTGCTGCAGAAGTGTGTTTAGAACTGTATGTTATGTACTGAGCTTCAAGATGTAACCACAGTGTACCTTACCGGAAAAGAGCAGAAATGTATATAAACTATATACCTGTGAAATGTATGTTTTAATTGTAGAAGCTGGAACATACAGAGTTAACTTACAAAACTTCAAGAAAATTAGTTGAAAAGTAAAGTGTTTTATGATTATGTTTCAGTGCAGCAAGCAGACACAATGTCTAGAGCTAGAAGTTTCCCTGTTGTCTTAAAACAGAAATAATTACTAGGTTTCAAATGTAAAAGTGTTTTTATTGTTATATGACGTCCTAGTAGCTGACACTTCTGAGAGATAGTATTTTTGACATAGAGGTGTTACATTGTGTTAAGTTTCTGTAAGCCTCGGAAGTGAATGCAGGTAATAAAGAGTGATGTCATCCAGGCTAACCCAGCAGTAATATGTGGTATTAATTTAAGAACTCTCTCAGAGAGGGAGAGAGGGCATTCTGTTCATTGCCTTGGACCTAGCAAGAACATCCGCTCATCTGCATTTGCCTTGCTCTGTAAGTAAGTGATTTAGAGCAGAGTATATTTTAGATATAGATAGGAATATATTAAAGATTGTCTTAGATGTTTTCTCTATTTATTTGAGACTGTCCTGCAATGTTATTTTAAAATATTTCCTGTGATTCTGAACTCTGTAGTTACTGTGTTGTTTGAATATTGTTTTGTTCTTTTATTATTTATTACTAAGTATATTTAAACCTATCTTTGTGGCTGATATTTGCGAGACATATTTAAGCTCTCGGAGTACTTGCATATGTACAGGCCACTCCTAAATAGACTAGAAAGTCTTGGTCACACTTACAATTCGGATAATAGTAACATTACACAGTAGGATAGGACATCCTTTTGTAAGGGCCTTACAGTAGCTGATAAGTAAGGATGGCTGGTGGCAGCTGGTACTACCTTATAGTCTGGCAGAAGAGGGCATAGCTAGTAAATCTGTGCCAGCCTTTCCTAAGTGTGTGTGTGTATGTGTTTGTATATCAGTCAAATCTCAAAGTGTGTGTGTTTACAGCTACTTGAGCAGGGACACAAAACACTGGTTGGATAGAGAGGGTGTTGCAGGTCTTAGCTTGGCCACTCGACTGAGATCTTAACACTATAGCTGTGCCACTGGGAAGTCTTATTGGGGATCTGGAAAAAGAGGGAGAAACCAGCCCCAGACTGACTGTGATCTGTGTGTGCTCTTAATTAAAATTGTACTTTTCTGTGTTTGTGTACTTGTCATCCTTCCAATGTGTACATCCTTCACTTGTGCTAGTGGTGAGGATTGAGACTCCTTGATTACTGGGCCAGTGCAGGGGCATCACACCCCACTCAGGTATTTTTGACAAACTCAACAGTTTAGGTACAAACCGTATATCACCCGGTGGATATCCAATTGGCTCACAGACAGGACCCAAGAAGTTAGAATTGGGGAGTCCATCTCTACAAAGAGTAACAATTGGAGTCCCTCATGGATCAGTCCTTGGACCATTCCCTTTTCGCATTTACTTCTCAGAAGTCAAGGCCAATGTTACTGGTCTCTGGCTGACTAAATTTGTAGATGATTGCAAATTATGAGCTGTCACTGAATCTCACATTGACACAAATGTTCTTCAGGAGGGGCTGATACAGATAAACAACTGGTGTCAGAGACATGGACTAAAATTAAATGCCAAGAAATACATAATAGTATCATTTGGGAAGTCATCCATCCCTGGTAACTATCATATTGACAACACACTCCTTAGAGTTGACCCAGTAGTCAGAGACTTAGGGACACACATAGATAGCAATCTAGCCTTTGACCATCATGTGTCCACAGTGGTGAGGATATCATGATACATTGCACAACTTATAAACAAAGGTATGGAATCTAAGTCCAAGGAAGTCATTGTTCCACTGTATTTGGCATTCATCAGACCTATTATTGAGTACAATGCCCCTTTGATATGCACCTAACCAGTCATATCCAACAACTGGAATGTCCACAGAGGTTCCTCACTAAAAGAATACAGGGCATAAGTAAAATGTCCTATGCAGATGGCATCAAAGCCCTATCCCTGTATTCTGTCTCCTACAGGCTTTTGAGGGGAGATCTTTGCCTGGCATACAGGCCATCTAATGGACATTTTGCATATCCACAAAACAAACAGCACTAGAATTACCCATTCTAAAGACTTAAACCTTGCCTGTGATATAAATAGGACCTGCTGAAGAGATAGGTATGTATTCCAGAGATTATTTCATCTATGGAACAGGCTCCACATCCATGTGAAGCAGGGTTCCTCCCTAACCCAATTCAGTACAACTTGGGCAATTGGATAGGAAACCAGAAGGTCATTCTTGGTTTGGTACCTATGTCTCTAATGGATATATGTAACCTTTAAAGGGTTCATCTACCAGGCCCATGCTTATACTTATCAAGGGTATCAGAACTTGTCAGAGATTTTGGATGCAAGGGTAGGCTTAAAAAGGCCCTTGTGGTCGTTAGCCTAGTAGACACCTATGAACCTATTTGCATCTTCACAGTGCTCAGAGGGCTGAATGTACACTAAGTAAATGTAGCAGTCTAACTAGGGATCTTCAAGGTGAGGAGGCTTGTGTGTATTTAGAGAAAACAGAACATTGGTAATGTTTTTTAGGTGACTTCTCTGCAGAGAAGCCATTTATTTTGCTAAGGTATGTCTCTATTATTCAAGGACATTTCATATTTTGTAAACTGTTAGAAATATATTTACATAGCTAGGAAGGCAGTTTTGGCAATCATTTATTTACATTTGTGAGATAGGTTATACTTTCTGCACAACTATGTTAACAGTTAATTTTGCAATTTTATATGGTATTGGAGAGAAATGTAATGTACATGTTACTGACACTGGTGGTGTGCTTCTCAGGTGGCTCACAGCAACATCCACAGGAGTGGTGGGTACAGCAAAAATTGACTGGCATTCATAAATTGACTTCTTTACTTTTTAGCAATGATAACTGTTATTCAGTAATCAATGACATATCTTTTCAGTCTTTACTAACTATATGAATGTTGACAGAATGTGTGCCTTTACAGACCCCTTACATTTTTGTTGAATTGTGGAGGGAGGGCAACATATCATTCTGTGTGTTTCAATTGCTTTTATGTTGAAAATGTGTAGACAGACTGATAATTGTGTGGAAAACATATGTACATTTCTTATGTAGTATTCCTTGCTTTTTACAAACATTCACTTGTTTTTTGGGGGTGGGACACCAACCATTCTCTTGTCCAAAATGAGATGTGTATTTCAAGTGCTTTTCTGTTGAAATGTGTAGAAAGTCTGATAATTTTCTTGAAAACATATACATTACTTAAAGGAGAACTGCGCCCACAGACTCAAAAAAACAAGTTTATTTCATCATGGTTTGATGTTTCCTACATTTTAACACCACTCTGGGACTATTTACAGGTTTTTAAATATTTTCATATGTATTTTCTTAATCTGACCACATGGCATCTGGCATCTTGAAGTACTTCTGATTGTTTAGTCTGCCTCTAGGTATCCCATAATGCAGTGCTTGTGTGTAAAAAATTACATCACACAGGCCTCTTTCTTCCTAAAGTTCCTGTCACTGCATTGATTTTACATGCATACACTGCTGTCTTTCAGTCAGTCGTAAGTAACATTTCATGCCATTCAATGACTGATTAAAACAGAAACAGCGCAAATGCCAGAGAACAGACTTTCAAAGTGCTTTTTACTGCTGCTTCTTTTTAGAATGGCTAAACTGCAATCTTTTGTGAAGCCTGAATTTGTACTACTTTTGACTTATCTCTCATCCCCCTTCACACCTAACGTCGATAGCTGTCAAAGTGCTAAGAGTAATTTGAGATGTCTCCTGCTGTGATTAGTGGCTCACAGCAGGAGATTTGACTCATGCACTGTTTCCTTGTTCTAGCCTTTACTTTCTGTATGGGTAGGGGAAGGACCAGGGAGTTGTGACATCACAGCATGGGTGGGTTTTTAGGACAGTAGTGGCAATGTCAGTTTGAGGAGGGAAATGGCCAGAAAACTACTTGTATACAATGACCTTGATGACATCAGTGAATTGGAGACTTTTCCATGGCAGGACAAAAGTTTTTTGAAAGTGAAGCTGTTCTAGTGGAGAGAAACAGTCAATTTAAAATATTTTAAATGCTCTATTGTTGTTTATTCATAGCAGGGACAATAAAAAGGGAGAAAAAAAGACAGAAAAGTTCAGCATTTAATAATTAATCCCATTGTTGTTCTTTAAGTAGTATTCCTTGGTTTGTATAAACCTTTGTGTGGGAGGGGGAAGCAGGGTACCTATCATTCTATTGTACTAAATGAGAAGTGTGTTTCAAGTGCTTTATGTTGACAAAGGGTACATAGACTGATTATTGTTGTGAACAACTATGTTACTTATGTGATATTAATGTGTTTCATCCTTTGATTTTTTTATGTCACATAGAATTATGGCACCCAAGCTGACAAATCCACAAAATCCCCCTTTCAGTGATGCTGGGAATGAGATCATCATCCAAATTCTAAGGTAGTATGGAGCTTCCCTGCTTTAGAGTAGCGAGGGGTATAAGGCTACCAGAAAGGAGATTTGGAACCAGTTAGTCAACAATTTGAACACAGTCAGTAATTGAAGCCACAATTATGATCAGGTGTGGTATCAGGCCAATGATATAATTTCATTAGAATGGAGGAGGGTGGCTGCAGCTGGATAAGAACAGCTGGCTATGGGGGGGGGGGGGTCCTACTGCTGAGCCACTTCTGACACCAAATGCGTAGCTCCTGTCTACTTTCAGAGATCCCAACAGCTCAGTGGAAACTGTGCACCCTGTGCTTGATGTCTGTGTTGATGTGGCCAGGAGGACAAGTGCATCCCAGGAGTAGATTCCAGGTAAGCTTTCATATGGCAATATTTATATTGGCTTATGGACTAAAATATCATTTTGCTACTACTGCTTGTGATACTTGTTTTGTCTGTCTGTACCTTTTGATACATCATACAGTTATACAAGAAAGTTGTTCAGTAGATAGGGGTGTGGGCAGATGTCTCAGACAAGCTTCAGTTACTGCTTTTTCTTACAGGGCATAAGGGCAATTGTGCATTCAGTGTCCCTGTGTTATTTCCACTGTGATGATTAACTGCTGTCCCTTCATTGCTTCATTTCTTTCAGGCCTATCCATCCTGCAAACTGTTGAAACATCTGCACATGGTTCGCAATTTTTTTTTTGTTTTTGTCCTTGCTCAGCATTACTTAAATATACATTATCTGTATGTGTGAGAAGTATGTAATGAGTGTCTGTATTGATGTAACATTTGCAATTGTGCAAACAGTGCTACTTTTTGTTCAGATATTTTGGGTTAATATTTATGGGAATAGTAATTTCATTCCTGTGTTTGTTGCTTATTATCACAGGTGATCCTGACAGTGGAAGTGTTGGACTCCTACCACCTGATCTCAGAGTATCGGTTGGCTTTGAGCATGATGGTGGCAAAATGAGAGCACAGTCAGGGGGTGCAAAGGCAGAATCTGACACTGAGGTTGCGACTCATACATCCTCTGTCTTTCCTTCAGACACAGTCAGTATGACTACGCATACCCATTTCACTAAGGCCGCAGACAGTGAACAGGTTGAGGGTAACACAGTTGATTGGGGAAGTGTGGTTACTGCAGTTTCATTTCCAGTTGACTCTGTCCATAGTCAAAGTGTGGGCAAAGTGCCACACTGGAGGTTTGGTAGGGGTACTCAGAGGAGGCCTGATGTCCATCTTGCATCTGATGCTGATGTGTCATTACATGCCACTTGACATATGTTTAGAGCCATCATACAGGCACAGTAATGTTCCACTAGGGCCTCCAAGAATATGTTTAGGGTTCTAGCTGTGGCATAAGCAGACATGTATGACTGCCTCCACCTTGTGGCTAGTTCAATGGATCAGATGACTACCATGATGGAACTGCAGTTCCACATGGCCAAAGGGCTGCAACATCATCTGGTGTTAGCTACTTGGCCATGCCTGATCACTATACTTTAGAGGCACTAACTCCACTGCTTCATCAGTTGATGAGGTGTCCACACCCAGATGTAGTATGCCATGGGGTCATGGATCTGGGCATAGTTGTGAGTAGAGCTCATCTGGAAGACATCACGCACATTCTGGTAGCCCTGTAATATCTGACCATAGGCACAGAAATGTCACTGCAAGTCCTGGTAGAGACAGTTCTCACAGGACGTAGTGCTAGCACAGAGGATGGCTGTGTTCATGCAGACACTCACATACACACTTCACACATACTGCCCATACAGAAACACACACATATCAGCTATATGAGGTGTTAATGAGGGTTGCAGGTCATTCTGTCTCAGTGGCCATTTGATAGTATCTACATTTCTGTCTGCCTGCCTTTCTTACTCACTCACACACTCACTACTTTGGTGTCAACCTTGGCATCTTGACCCCCTTCCCCCACTCTGTGCAAATGGTGATAACTGTGCCATCACCTTGTTTCTATCTTTTGATTCAGGGTTACATATGTTCATTGTCTGACCCACAGGGTAGAAAGCTAAATGAGTGCTTAAGATATGTATTGTTGATATGATTTAGAAACTTTTTCAGATTTATTACAGCATTTTAGTGTTGTGATTCCTACCTTGAAATTGTTGATAAGGCATTCATGCTTATTGCTTCAGTAGTGAGAAGGTAAGGATATGCAGAGTTTGGACTGATGTTTCTATACTAGGTATTTTAGATGCATGAATCATGTTAACTGATCTTCTTCTTCTTTCGGCTTTTCCCGGTTAGGGGTCACCACAGCGGATCATCTGTCTGCTCATGATTGGCAGTGGAGTTTTACAGTGTCGAGTTGCCAGCCCGGCCCAACCTTCCCAGAAGGCACACACACACACACACACACACACACACACACACACACACACACACACACACGCATGCACGCACGCACACACACACACACTCACACCTAGGGCTAATTTTAGAGTGTCCAATCCACCAACTGCATGTCTTTGGGATGTGGGAGGAAACCCACGCGACCACAGGGAGGACATGCAGACTCCGCACAGAAGGCATCCCAGCCGAGAATAGAACCGGAGAACCTCTTGCTGTGAGGCGGCAACGCTAACTGCTGCACCACCGTGGCTGCCCCAGTCATGTTAACTGATAAACTGCAAAAATATATATTACATACGTCAGTCATGTCACACATTGAAGTCATAGCTGGCCAACTCACACACATTCTACTTAGGCGCATTTTCAAGTAACAGTATGCAGGGGTCTGCCATTCATTCATGTTCGTACACATTTTTTTTCCTTTACAGGTTCAGCACTTACCTTGATAGTTCTGCAGTTACAAATGTTGTCTGATGCTATCAGTACACAGCCATTACATGGGTAAGTAAAGGTTATGAGTGTTGCCTGGCATCAATTTTACTGTATGTGTATGCATAGGATGAAAGTTCTACCCCTTAGGTGGTCAGCATATGTGCTGTCCATTGCTTCTTGGTCAGAGTGAGGGCATTTTGTACACACTTATGTTTACCTACACTCACAGGAATTGGTGGCTCCTCCTCTGACCCCACACCTACATGGGGCTGTGGTGATCTTGCCACTGGTGGTGAAATGTTTGCTCCTAGACCCTGGTGTTCCTATTGCAGCTGTTTTTTGCATGATAATATTGTGTAAGATAGTGCAGACTGTGTTAATTTTGGCTCAAGTACTGGAACCGTACTGTAGAGCACCATCTGATGTATCTACACACAAAAACAGTGACTTCAGCAGTCCAAACACATGGTCTATGACATTTCTTGTTTGAGCATGTGCCTCATTATAGCATTACTCCATGCGTTTGTGTGCATTTCTGATGAACGTCATCATCCATGGTTTGAGTGCATCCCCTGCATCCCCCAATAAATGGCCTTGGAGGAAGAGCTGTTAGCTGTGCCATATATGGAAGTCATGGTAACTGCCAAGGTTGTTAGCACACAAATTCAGGATGATTCCCTTAGTGTTAAACATGACCTGGCAGTTAATGGAGTGGAACCCCTTTTTGTTGATGTAGACCCTTCCCTGTTCCCTTGGTGGTGCTTTGATGTCAATGTGCATACAATCTATGGCATCCAACACTTCATGAAAGTGTGCTATGGGGTAGAAATCCTGCATAGTTCTAGCTTCATCCTCAGGGGTATGGGAAAAATATATGTAGTTACTGGCATGCTGTAACATGTCATTCAGGAAATGCTGTAGGATCCTGCATGCTGATGCTTGTGACATCCCCAGCATGGCCCCTGTGTGCCTCTGAAATATTCCTGTAGATAATATTGTAAGTGATACACTTACCGTGGTCTCCACAGGTATTGGTTCCCCTCAGTTTATCCCTGCTCTCCAGTGAGGATGACAAAGGTTGCAGAATTCTAGGAGTGTGTTTCTATCTACTATTTCCACCTCAAGCAGACCATGAAAAGTCTAAATACCCTTCCCCCCCTGCCTGAGGTCTATTAACAGCAGCTGCAGAGCAAAGATTTGAGTCTGTTCCACATACACATGCAGAATAGCAGCAGCCCCTAACATTCTTTTCCTCCAGTGTTGTTTCAGTGACTGTATTCCAGTAGGTTTGGAACAGAAAGCAAAAGGCTACACTAACTATACACAATTGCTTTATGGCTTGTTATATAGCTACATCATCTTGGATGTGTTGATTAATATAAAATTCAGCTGCTTATGCAGTAATTAGTATGCAATGATGTTTACTGTGTTTGAGTGGATCTATACGTGTAGGACTGCTTACTGAATACAAATCAGCGCATTACTGTGTGTGTCAAGCTGTGACATGCACATGGTTTTAGCGAGCCGTGTAGGGTTTATTGAATCCAGCCTTATGTGTTTTATCAATTTTCCATATCCATGTTTGATGTGTGTAGTAGTGCTTCCTTATTGTCTACTTCCAGCAACAGCAGACTTCGTAGCGTTTTAAACTTTCCTCCCTATTTCCCTCATGCACTGATGTGCATCTTGCATTTCAACATGACACAGGCACATGCTGTATTTGAGTGCTGACTATGTATCACATGATCACTGTGAAGCTCTAGGCTGGTGCCTACTAAAAGCAACATTGGCGACAGTAAGCTATTAGGTAAAAATAAGCACATAGTGCTATGCAGAATAGCATGATGACTGGTGAGCCACAGGATGGGCAGTAGGTTTGAAAAAATGTAGTGTGACCACATTAGATGGCACTGTATTCATATTATATTAATTATTTCATGATTCCATGCAAATGAATGTCATTATTTTAAAGAGATGTATCATGTATGCAATTGATGGAGTGATTCATAAATGTACAAATTTAGCAACAAGAGGCACCGTGTGTACAGTAGCTTAATTTAAGTAATGCTTAGAGTAGCAGCAGACTTAGCTGAGTGGATGGTTTTAGTGGATTCTCTTGGCATCAGCACTCCTGATAGTGTCCACCCTCATAGAGCATAACTCGCTATAATTTGAAGTGCAAATTAAAAAAGGCCAGTGTTGAGGGCAAAATAAAAAAGAAGAAAAAAGTAAGAAGTTCTTCTGCTTTGAAACTGTTGAACTGTTGCAACAGTTAAAATGCCACACATGGATCCATTGCACCAAATACGTAATCAGCATTTACTGTGTGCAACATCATGCATTTGTAGACAGAGTACTGCTGAATATGTGTTTGGACTCCTGAAAGCATGCTTCCGCTGTTCAGCTACATCTGGTAGTTCAGTTGTAGTATGCACCCCAGACATGCATTCACTTATTCTTGGTTCATAGGTTCATATGTAGGTACTAGGCTATCGGCCCTGGGGCCTATATAAGCCTATCCAAAAAGGTTCCCTGGCTTTCGCCACACAAGAAAATAATTTTCCCGTGCCCCTGTCAAGCAGTGCTGCAGAACTGATCCCAGGGGTGAATTTTCTATTTCCCATTCAGTCGTCAAGATTTTTCTTAAATAAGGCCAAAGAGGAGGTTTGCTTGACATGAATGGGTAGTTTGTTCCAGAGTATGGAAAGTCACTGGTACAGTTATCTATCCCTCCAGCATGTTCTGTTTATTGCAGTGACAAGGTTTAGGTCCCTGGAGCATGTGCTTCAGAGATATTGGGATTTCTTTAAGTGTAGCATGTCCAACAGCTCTGGGTATGACATAGCTTTGTATGTTAGGCAGAGATCGCCTCTGAGTAGGCAAATGCGATGGAGTAGAGCTGGAGTTTTTTTGAGATGTTCTGCGTATGGTAGTGTGTTAGCAGCTACAGTTTTGGAACATGACAGGACTGCTTGATGGAATCATTGCAGCAGTGGAGTCTATTTATACAGCTTGTTAAATATGGGCATCCTGAGACAATTTAATTATGTATTTATTGATTTATTGACATTTGATTATCGGGAAACTTAAGGTGTTGCTGTTGATGTGGTAGTCAGCAGGATCATCGCTCTTAACAGAAGGGATGATAATACATTTTTTTGCATTGAGTTTAAGGCTATGACTTTGGTATCAATCATTTGTTTGTGTAAGACCCTCTTGTAGGATGTTGACATAATTTGGAGATTCTATGACTGCTCCCAGTTTGCAGTCATCAGCAAACTTTGTCAGCCCCAGAGCTTTACTTTTTGCTTGTACTTCAGAGAAATAAGCTGCCCCAGGACTGATCCCTGTGGAACACTACTGGTTACAGGTCTGTTGTTGGAGGTGGAGTCCCCTATTTTGATTATATGGGGTTCTATCAGTGAACCAGTTAGTGACCCATCTAATGATATAAGCATTGATACCTAGCTGGGTGAGTTTGTCAATGGTGCCTGAGTGGGGGTTAGTGTCAAAAACCTTAGCTAAGTCTAGGTAAACTGCATGTACAGATTTCCCCTCATCCAAGGCCTTGGTGACTGCCTTGAAAAAGTCCACCAGATTTAACAAGCGTGATCGACCTTTGACAAATCCAGTGTGAATATGGATAAATGTTTGGGGATTACCTATATCTTTGTTGACAAGGTCCATGCAAATTCGCTCCCTGGCATACCTCTCAACCTGAAAACATCAAAAAATCTGGACAAAGGTCCATGAAAAGTAGGTACAACTGGCCAAAAATCTGTACACTGATTAACATAAAATTTGCACACATAATTATGTAACCACACTCACTCCAATGGAATTGTGGGATATTAACATTTAAATGGAAATTGAAGAACAGACAAAATATTAAACCTTGTATATGTGTGCATGTAGGTATATATATATATATATATATATATATATATATATATATATATATATATATATATATATATATATATATATATATATATATATATATATATATATATATATATATATATATCTATACACACACACACACACACACACACACACACACACACACACACACACACACACACACACACACACACACACACACACACACACACACACACAGAAACAGAAACACACATATGTGCACACATATGTAATCAATGCATGCACACACGGATACACACATGCACACACGCACACACACACACACACACACACACACACACACACACACACACACACACACACACACACACACACACACACACGCACACACACACACACATGCTCACATGTGCACACAGTCAGCCATGGCCACCACAGCACACACGGACAGATACATTCACTAGCAGAATACTTTACCTGGAATTTCAGTAATCATTCCAGATTGCAGTGGATACCTGAAACCTAACTAGTAAATTGTAACAGCCAATAATCAAAAGCATTAGTCTTTCACTTCAACCTAAAAAAGAAAATGTTCAGTGTTCAAAAATAAATCAACATTCCAATACTATTCATAGTTTTAGCTACCATTCATTTTCATCCATCATCATCATCATCTTTTGGCTTACTCGGGTTAGGGGTTGCCACAGCCCGGCGCCCAACCTTTATTTCCATCTATAATAACCTGAAAATGTATCACAGTCTAATAATTAAGATGCAAAATAGTAAACAGTTTTAAGCAAGGGCAACAGGTTTACTGAGTAGGCTCCTTGTTTCTCCTGCTCATAAGACCAAAAGGGCAAATATCTATCCCAGCAGAGTGCTACCCCCCTGACATCTCAGATGCTCAGGTAAGAGCCGCCCTCTCCAAAGCAAAAAACACAGCATCAATGGGACCAGACGGTGCCCCGGGCTGCATCCTACATGAACTCCAAGAAGAGCTAAACCCAAACATAAAACTACTGTTCAATCTCAGCCTTACTACAGGATATGTACCCAAAGAGTGGCGTACAGCAACAGTGGTCCCTCTCC
Source organism: Protopterus annectens (assembly GCF_019279795.1). NCBI lineage: Eukaryota > Metazoa > Chordata > Ceratodontiformes > Protopteridae > Protopterus > Protopterus annectens. The sequence goes on along the minus strand of NC_056729.1, from coordinate 1,937,716,539 downwards.
ACAAAGGTGGTGCCTCAACGGATCCTGGAAACTATCACCCCATAAGCCTGACTAGCTTGGTCTGCAAAGCTATGGAAAGGATCATCATGGACCTCATAAATAAAGATATTGGGGACCTACAGACACTGGATCCTACCCAATTTGGCTTTGTTAAGGGCAGATCCTGCCTCTTAAACCTGATTGATTTCTTTGAAACAGTCACCAAGGCAATTGATGAGGGGAAGGTGGTCCACACAGCCTACCTGGACCTCGCAAAAGCCTTCGATACAATACCCCACTCGGACATTATAGATAAGCTCACCAGCTTAAATATAAACCCCTATGTCACTAGATGGGTTGCAAACTGGCTCAAGGACAGAACCCACATGGTTAGAATTGCTGGAGCCATGTCAGACTCCAAACCAGTTACAAGTGGCATCCCACAAGGCTCAGTCCTGGGAACTCTCTTGTTCGGTATATATTTCTCGAAGGTACAGGCCAAGACGGAAGTACCTCACCAAAAGGATCAAAGGGCTCAAACAGATGCCATATAGGTTCATAGGTTCATAGGTTCATACTAGGCTATCTGCTCTAGGGCATTTATAAGCCTAGCCAGAATGTGTTTGGCTTTCACCACCCATTTTAAATTTATTTTGCTATGCCCTTTTTCAAGGTTAGTATACTGTGCCTCTGTCTAACAGTGACACAGAAGTGATACCCGGGGTAAACCTATGATCTCCCATCCACTCATCAAGATTCCTCTTGAAGAGAGTCAATGAGGGACTCTGCCTAACCTGGACTGGGATTTTATTCCAGAGTGAAGGGAGCCTCTGGGTTATGAATCTGTCCCTCCAGCATGTCCTATTTATTTCAGTGCTGAGGTTCAAGTCTCTCGAGCGTAGCTCGATGGGATTTGGATTTTCTGAGGTGCAGCATGTCCATTAATTCTGGGTTGGACATGGCTTTATACGTCAGGCACAGATCACCTCTGAACAGGCGGTATGCCACTGAGTAGAGCTGGAGTTTCTTTAACCGGGCAGCATATGGCATCTGTTTGAGCCCTTTGATCCTCTTGGTGAGGTACTTTTGGGGTCTTTCCAGTTGCTGCAGGTGTCTGGTAAGGTACATCCCAAAAGGGGCATTGTACTCAATTATGGGCCTGATGAGGGATGAGTAAAGAGGCATGATGACGTCCCTTGATCTAGATGTGAATTCCTTCATGATTAGGTGGGCTATATAAAAGGTTTTTCTAACCACTTTGGCCACGTGGTTGTCAAGTGAGAGATTGCTATCAACTTGGGTCCCCAGGTCCCTAATTACTTCTTCTGTACTTAATGGATTACCACCTATGTGGTAATTTGTGGGCACTTTGTTTTTGCCAAAGGGGATGACTATACACTTTTTGGCATTTAGCTTGAGGCAATGGCTCTGGCACCAGTTGTCTGTTTCTGTGAGGCCCTTTTGGAGGATGCTTGTGTCGGCTGGAGAGTCGATTATGGCCCCCAGTTTGCAGTCATCTGCGAACTTGGTCAGCCACAGTCCTTCCCTGTTGGCCTGTACCTCCCAGAAATATATACCGAACAAGAGAGGTCCCAGGACTGAGCCTTGTGGGACACCAATTGTAACTGGTTTGGAGTCTGACATGGCTCCAGCAATTCTAACAATGTGGGTTCTGTCCTTGAGCCAGTTTGCAATCCATCTAGTGACATAGGGGTTTATATTTAAGCTGGTGAGCTTATCTATAATGCCCGAGTGGGGTATTGTATCGAAGGCTTTTGCGAGGTCCAGGTAGGCTGTGTGGACCACCTTCCCCTCGTCAATGACCTTGGTGACTGTTTCAAAGAAATCAACCAGGTTTAAGAGGCAGGATCTGCCCTTAACAAAGCCGAACTGGGTAGGATCCAGTGTTTGTAGGTCCCCAATATCTTTATTTATGAGGTCCATGATGATCCTTTCCATAGCTTTGCAGACCAAGCTAGTCAGGCTTATGGGGCGATAGTTTCCAGGATCCGTTGAGGCACCACTTTTATGGAGAGGGACCACTGTTGCTGCACGCCACTCTTTGGGCACATATCCTGTAGTAAGGCTGAGATTGAACAGTAGTTTTATGTTTGGGTTTAGCTCTTCTTGGAGTTCATGTAGGACGCAGCCCGGGACACCGCCTGGTCCCATTGATGCTGTGTTTTTGCTTTGGAGAGGGCGGCTCTTACCTGAGAATCTGAGATGTCAGGGGCAGCACTCTGCTGGGATAGATATTTGCCCTTTGGTGGGGAGGGGAGTTTGCGCTGAACCTGTCAGCTAGGATGTTGGCAATGTCTGTGGGTTTGGTGTATTTTTGTCATTTTGGACTAATTCTGAGCATATCTGGGAATTACCACCCAGGTTCCTAACATATCTAAAGAAAGCCTTGTGATTATCCTTAGTGTCCTGTGCAATTTTTCTCTGAAGCTGGCCTTAGACAATTTTATGTTTGCCCGTAGTTTTTGCTAATACTGATCAGTGATGCCTTCCCTTTTGGGATTTTGCTCTATCATTTAGTAGCTTCCTCCTTCTATTGTATAGTTTGTTTATGGCTGGGGTCCACCAGACAGGACGCCTGCCTTTGGAGAATTGGGTCTTGGTTTTATTTGGGATCGATGATCCATGCATTCCTGAAGGTGTTCATAGAATGCGTTTATAAAGGATTCTGCGGTCTGGGCCGTATTTTCCACAGGCCCGGGGCTTTGAAGGATTCCACCTCAGTTTTGAGGAGTGTGAAATTTGATTTAGAGAAGTTTTTCACTGTGGTTTTCTGGGCAGGGGTGGGGTCGGGATGTGAATATCCAGTGAGATTAGTTTATGGTCTGATCTTACCAGTGAGGGATACACTTCTGGTCTGGAGCATAGAGTCCCCATGTTGGTGATGATCAGGTCCAGTATGTTTTCCCTCTTGTGGGAGTGGTAACCAGTTGTTCCATAGCATTTGAGTTTATAAATTCTAGGAACCTTTGGGCTAGGGTGTTGGAGCTAGAGTAATGCTCCCAGTCTATGTTTGGGTAGTTGAAGTCACCCAATATAATGGTGTTTGGAGAGACCTTCATATTTTCCAGTGTTCTCAGGAAGGCTGAGTGGGGTTCCTGGGTTTGGGAGGGTGGTCTGTAGCAGGCTATAAACTGGAAGGCAGTTTTACCCACTGTTAGTTGCACATGGATAGTCTCTGATGCTTCGTGCTTTGCCACCTACCTGGAGGTGTGGGTATCTTTGATGAATATCGATACTCCCCCTCCTTTTGTGGTTCGGACCAAGTTTTGGGGCCGAAAAGCATGGTATGAGGTATAATCTGGTAGTGCTGGGGTGCTCTCGGGAGCCCTGAACCAGGTTTCTGTTACTGCACAGATATCGATGTTCTCCATGCTAAGGAGAGTTTTGAGTGTGTGCATCTTCAGGTTTAGACTTCTGGCGTTGAGTAGCATTACTCTTAGTTTCTTATCCCTTGTGATACCTATGGAGGTGGGTTTGTCTTTTGAGCCTTGCCTAAAAAGGCACTATGGGGGTAGCAAGAGCCTTTGCCAATATCCGAAAGCCCAGGGGTGACAGGTGCAAGCCGTCCCTAGCGAAGCATCGTGGCTTGTCGAGCATATCATCCCAAGCTGACAGGTATTGGATCCCCTTTGAATGACACCAGTACTTAAGCCAATTGTTGAAATTGATCATCTTGTCTTCATATTGTGGCATCATTCTTGGTGAGGGTAAGATGCTACTCAAGGTCAGGGTCATACCGGCCTGGGCTACATGCTCAGAGAGCTCCTTTATGTCTCTTTTCATGTAGTCCAGGGAGGTACGTCTCAGGTCATTCACACCGGCATGGACAATGACTGAGGTCATATTTGTACTTGCCTTGGAGTGACCTGAGTGCTTGTGTTATGTGGCGGATCCTAGTGCCCGACAGGCTGCTCACCGTGACCCTCTCCTTGTTCAGCCTGGTGAGCGGGACGTCAGTGTGCCTGATGATAGAGTCACCTATTACAAGTGTATCAGGTGTGTTGTTTAGTCTTAAGGGCTGTGACTGTTTGGCACACTGGCTTTGTGAGATATGTGTTGCATGTGTTTTGTTTTGGGGTAGCGGCTGCTTGGGTGTCTGCTTTGGAGGTCTCTGCTGCTTCGGCAGATCTTTATTTAGAGCCTCCGAGTATGTTTTTGTGTGATTATGTGTTTGGTTTGCTGTCGTGGTAGGTCTATGTGAGACTGGAATTGTAGTGAGTGTGGTTTCCTTCTCCTCCTGACTGGTTATGCCAGTACTGAGTTGAGAGAGCTTAGCCTCCAGTTTGGCTATATGGTTGCATCTCTCACATGTGTTGGAATTTGTTGGGAGGAGGAGAGGGTTGTCTGTGTACATGAGGCAGTTGTAACATTGCCTCAAGATTCCCAGATTCACCAGCTGGACCGGAGAGGAGATTGACAACTGACCTTTGGACATGCTAGAATAATATTGGGAATTCCTTAATAATTGAAAACCAGGGCCAGTGGGGAGTGAGGGTGTAGTGCTTTTAATTTTTAGTGCTGACTTATATAATTGCTTTAGTGAGCAAGTGCCAGGTAACTTAAGTGCAATGTGTTACAGGTAACTTAAATGCAAAACGACAAACAGTAACTTTCTTTCAAGTGAAACAAGGAAATAAGTACAGTAAGCAATGCAGATATCACTAGTGATCCACAGAAGCGCTGAGAAGCCGTATTAGGTGGAATTAGCGTTCCAGGGAAATAACAAGCAAACAAACAACAAGCATATAAACAAAGCTAGATTCAGCAGGCCTGGATCTAGTCTATGCTACAGCAAACAAGGTGTACCAATTTCAGTAAGATACAGTTCAAATATTCAGGCACTATAAACCTTTAACCAGAAATTCCCAGCTCAGAAGGGCAGAGTCCAGCCTCTTCTCCCACAATAGTGCAGACCACAAACCTTCTTAATGTAAAATAACTGGCCTGAAGCCCAAGTGCTTAAACCAGAACTAATACACTTTAAGAATAACAGACACTGGGCTCTCAATCAGCAGTTCCCAACTTAGAAGGATGAAAGATACCTGTCCTGCCACCACAGTGCATGCCACAAACCTTCCTAATGTAAAACAACTGGTCTGAAGCCCAAGTGCTTAATCCAAAAGACTTAGAATGATAGCTACACTTTAATCAAGTTACTACCAAGCAGTAATAAATACAATTGAATACTTTAGAGAATGCCTGGATTAGTGCTCAAGTTACACAAACAAAGCTAGATCCAGCAGGCCCGAATCCAGTCTATGCCACAGCAAACAAGGCGCACCAACTTCAGTAAGAAGCAGTTCAGATATGCATGCACTATAAGCCTTCAACCAGAAATTCCCAGCTCAGAAGAGCAGAGTCCAGCCTCTCCTCCCACAAGAGTGCAGACCACGAACCCTCTTAATGTAAAAAAATTGGCCTGAAAGCCCAAGTGCTTAAACCAGAATTAATACACTTTTAGAATAACAGACACTGAGCCCTCAATCAGCAGTTCCCAACCTAGAAGGATGTAAGCTACCTGTTCTGCCACTACAGTGCAGACCACAAACCCTGTCAGTGCAAAACAATTGGTCCGAAGCCAAAGTGTTTAAACCAAAAGGCTTAGAATGAGTTACACCAAGCAGTAATAAATACAATTGAGTACTTTTAAGATGATGCAAAAGTAAAAAAGTAGGTAGAAACACAAGTACAGTAAAAGCAGATGAAATTTTTTTTCTGAACAAGTGCTGAGATCAAAGAAACAGATTTGAGTGCTGAAACTAGAAAACTGGCTAGTTATAAGACAAAAAAACTAAGCTAGAAGGCTTCCCTCCAACACAGAAGGGCTTGGGGGCTCAGAAGCCTACAAATAGTCTACACCACTTAACAGGAAAGGCAGGAAACAAGCTTAAATTTTTTTTCTGTTTCCCAGATGCTCTCTTTGTACACAGTAGGAGTGCCTGAAATCAGAATATGATCTGACTGCACTCAGTTGAGTGAGCAAATGAGATGGGCCCAGAAGGAGTATCCAAACACAAATTTACAAGAGGGGCGGGCAGTTGCAAGGCCACTAAGATTAACACCAAAACAAAAACAGGGAGGGTGGGTGAAACTAACTGAAGAGCAGAGTGAAAACTTCCAGTTCAGTTAAATTCCTTCCACACAGTTAAAATCAATTTAAATACTGTATTTTTGAAAAAAAGAGCAGATAAAGGTACTTAAATTCTCTTATACGTCCAGTTGAATACAACAAGTTCTTAGCCGCCAAAGCTGAGGTTTTTAAGCAGAAAATATTTCACACTGTACCACTTAAATAGGCAAGGACAGGAAATCAAAGAATGTGACTACCCCCACACCTGTAATTACTAGCAAATAACAAAATTCAGCAAACACTGACTAACTTCCAGTTCAGTTAATATTCCTTCCACACAGTTAAAATCAATTTAAATACTGTATTTTTTTGAAAAAAAGTGCAGATTAAGGTACTTAAATTCTCTTATACGTCCAGTTGAATACAGCAAGTTCTTAGCCGGCCAAAGCTGAGGTTTTTAAGCAGAAAATATTTCACACTGTACCACTTAAATAGGCAAGGACAGGAAATCAAAGAATGTGACTACCCCACACCTGTAATTACTAGCAAATAACAAAATTCAGCAAACACTGATTAACTTCCAGTTCAATTAATATTCCTTCCACACAGTTAAAATCAATTTAAATACTGTATTTTTTTGAAAAAAAAAAGAGCCGATAAAGGTACTTAAATTCTCTTATACGTCCAGTTGAATACAGCAAGTTCTTAGCCGGCCAAAGCTGAGGTTTTTAAGCAGAAAATATTTCACACTGTACCACTTAAATAGGCAAGGACAGGAAATCAAAGAATGTGACTACCCCCACACCTGTAATTACTAGCAAATAAAAAATTCAGCAAACACTGACTAACTTCCAGTTCAGTTAATATTCCTTTCACACAGTTAAAATCAATTTAAATACTGTATTTTTTTGAAAAAAAAGAGCAGATAAAGGTACTTAAATTCTCTTATACGTCCAGTTGAATACAGCAAGTTCTTAGCCGGCCAAAGCTGAGGTTTTAAGCAGAAAATATTTCACACTGTACCAATTAAATAGGCAAGGACAGGAAATCAAAGAATGTGACTACCCCCACACCTGTAATTACTAGCAAATAACAAAATTCAGCAAACACTGACTAACTTCCAGTTCAGTTAATATTCCTTCCACACAGTTAAAATCAATTTAAATACTGTATTTTTTTGAAAAAAAGAGCAGATAAAGGTACTTAAATTCTCTTATACGTCCAGTTGAATACAGAAAGTTCTTAGCCGGCCAAAGCTGAGGTTTTAAGCAGAAAATATTTCACACTGTACCACTTAAATAGGCAAGGACAGGAAATCAAAGAATGTGACTACCCCCACACCTGTAATTACTAGCAAATAGCAAAATTCAGCAAACACTGACTAACTTCCAATTCAGTTAATATTCCTTCCACACAGTTAAAATCAATTTAAATACTGTATTTTTTTAAAAAAAAAAAGAGCAGATAAAGGTAATTAAATTCTCTTATACGTCCAGTTGAATACAGCAAGTTCTTAGCCGGCCAAAGCTGAGGTTTTTAAGCAGAAAATATTTCACACTGTACCACTTAAATAGGCAAGGACAGGAAATCAAAGAATGTGACTATCCCCACACCTGTAATTACTAGCAAATAACAAATTTCAGCAAACACTGACTAACTTCCAGTTCAGTTAATATTCCTTCCACACAGTTAAAATCAATTTAAATACTGTATTTTTGGAAAAAAAGAGCAGATAAAGGTACTTAAATTCTCTTATACGTCCAGTTGAATACAGCAAGTTCTTAGCCGGCCAAAGCTGAGGTTTTTAAGCAGAAAATATTTCACACTGTACCACTTAAATAGGCAAGGACAGGAAATCAAAGAATGTGACTACCCCCACACCTGTAATTACTAGCAAATAACAAAATTCAGCAAACACTGACTAACTTCCAGTTCAGTTAATATTCCTTCCACACAGTTAAAATCAATTTAAATACTGTATTTTTGAAAAAAAAGAGCAGATAAAGGTACTTAAATTCTCTTATACGTCCAGTTGAATACAGCAAGTTCTTAGCCAGCCAAAGCTGAGGTTTTTAAACAGAAAATATTTCACACTGTGCCACTTAAATAGGCAAGGACAGGAAATCAAAGAATGTGGCTACCCCCACACCTGTAATTACTAGCAAATAACAAAATTCAGCAAACACTGACTAACTTCCAGTTCAGTTAATATTCCTTCCACACAGTTAAAATCAATTTAAATACTGTATTTTTTTTTAAAAAAAAAGAGCAGATGAAGGTACTTAAATTCTCTTATACGTCCAGTTGAATACAACAAGTTCTTAGCCGGCCAAAGCTGAGGTTTTTAAGCTGCCCGGTTAAAGAAACTCTAGCTCTACTCAGTGGCATACCGCCTGTTCAGGGGCGATCTGTGCCTGACGTATAAAGCCATGTCCAACCCAGAATTAATGGACATGCTGCACCTCAGAAAATCCAAATCCCATCGAGCTACGCGCTCGAGAGACTTGAACCTCAGACTGAAATAAATAGGACATGCCGGAGGGACAGATTCATAACCCAGAGGCTCCCTTCTCTCTGGAATAAAATCCCAGTCCAGGTTAGGCAGAGTCCCTCATTGACTCTCTTCAAGAGGAATCTTGATGAGTGGATGGGAGATCGTAGGTTTAACCCGGGTATCACTTCTGTGTCACTGTTAGACAGAGGCACAATATACTAACCTCGAAAAAGGGCATAGAAAAATTAATTTAAAATGGGTGGCGAAAGCCAAACACATTCTGGCTAGGCTTATAAATGCCCTAGGGCAGATAGCCTAGTATGAAACTATGAACTTATGAACCTAAGAGACAGTCAAATTGTTTCCATCAAAGCATGACCTGGGAAGATTAGAATACAATAAGAACAAATGACAACCATGCTGAACAAAGGTAGTGAACAGTACCAAAACTAACAGCAAAACTCTAAAAGACATTGACTCTCCTCAAAGATTACACAAAATGCAAAGGTCTGTCATAAATGCAAAAATGGAAAAAATGAAAGTGCAATAACTACCCGTTCCTTGTCACGGACTCTACAATAAGTGTACATGCACCTCTGGTTAGACAAATGTTTATTTCATATACAAACAGCAAAACGAACAGCAGCACAGAACTCCAATAACTGACAGTACAAAAAAGATGTATGAAAACAAGTTAAACGCTTTCACCCACTCGTATGGTGGGCTTCATCAGAACATCATCATTGTGCTAAATCTTGCATTTTCTTTTAAATTAGGCGCCCAAAATAAATGGATGCAAAGAGAAACTGTGTATCCGCTGCAAAAACATGCCTCTTAAAGCTGTAACAAGCACCAACAATGTATCCTTGGTATAACCATACATGTAAGCAACATTTCCTATACATAAGGCCCAATATTGCTTGTCTATTAATAACTCATAACCTGCTACATAAAACTGTTTAAAAATATAGCTAACGTATAATAAAAGAAAAGGGCATTGGACTCAGATAAGTAGATGTCTCTTATAAATACTATTAAATATTATGGTATATCAAATTTATCCACATCACCTTAAAATGTGTAGTATTATATACTTTACTACTAAATACTATATATACCTATGAATAATAAAAGGTATCTGATGTGAAATACATGTGAACAACCTAAATAAATACCACTTGAATGAAAGCATAGCCTCTATCTTAATGCATGACATAAAAATCACATATAAAAAAAATCACATATAAAAAATGTCGCATATAAAATAGGTGTGGTTCCAAATACCTGGCCTATTGGCTGGAGTTGGCCGGCTTATATCAGCCTGATTTCAACCAGTTTTTGGTCGGTCTTGCAGAACATGTCCTGAGCAATAGCGTCATCTTCTATCAAGACATTTGCTATTGGCAAACAATGGGTACAGCAATGGGAGCATCATTTGCCCCAATCTATGCTGATTTGTTTATGGCATTTGTTGAAAAGGATATCATTTACAACAGCCATAACAACATCTTTCTTGAAAATATTGATATTTGGAGACGTTATTTGGATGACTGCTGGATGGTATGGAAAGGAGAGACACATCAATTATTTGATTTTCTAATGTATCTTAATGACAACAAATGGGGCCTTCAGTTTACAGTACACTATGATGTAAACACCATTACCTTTTTGGATGTACTGATCAATAGGCTACCAGACCATACATTAAGTACTGAGGTATTCAGAAAGTATCCTGAGTACAATACCATCCTCCATGCCACCAGCTTTCACCCACCACACATTGCCAGGAACATTTCTAAATCCCAATTCATCAGAATGAAGCGTATCTGTTCTGATGAATCTTCTTTTCAGGAACAGAGAAAAGATCTTACAAACAGGTTTAGATCTAGGGGTTACAAGATGGGGCATATTCTGCAAGCCAGCAATCTGGTTGTCACAGGATGATTTGTTATGTTACAAAGAGCATAATACCACAGTATCACAACCCATCAGGTTTGTAACTACATTTGCCAGGAATTCAGACACCCTTATCCACAGTATACACAGACACTGGAACATTTTACAATGTGACCAAGAATTGGCAAACATTATACCAGATAGATGTCTATGTCTCTCTTTAAAACTAGCCTTCCCTCCGGATGGTCTTTTTAATTCTAAAATTTTGCTTTTATTAGAAGTAATGTTTTTTATGTAATGTACTTAGTATTTAGTGGAGCTTTTCTCCTCGGGCCTCTGCTGAAAATGGACATGTATCCAGCCAGACTAGCCCGGTCAACAAATGTAAAATAAAATAAAAATAAATAAAATAAAATGTCTGTTTTCATTTCGAAAAGGCAAGAATTTAGGTGGCTGTTTCAATCACTATAAACACTCTCATGACAACAGGCTGCCCCAGCAATTACAGACTACACTAGCAGGGGAACCTCTGATTGGTTGTTTTCCATGCGGCCATTGCACTAATTGTGATAAAGTAAGCAAATCCAAACAATTCACCATTCGGAATTCTGCTACAGTCTATGATGTTAATTTTTTTGCTAACTGCAGCACTGACTGGTTGGGGTATTTGGCTATGTGCACTTGTGGATCCTTCTATATTGGGAAACTTCATGTCCCCTCAGACTTAAAATATCTGAACATGTAAGTAATATCAAAAATAAAAAGGTCAACAATGCTCTATATAAACATCAGCTGTTGCATAAAACTGCAAAATTTTCCTTTATGGTAATTGATGTTATAATAGGTAACAAACTCAAGGTTGGCACTCTATTCTAAACTCCAAAGAGAAAAAGTGGATTGTCAGATTAGGTGGATTATTCCCACCTGGTCTAAATGAACAATTTTAGGTTGAACCAATAAACTTTCAGTTCAGTTGTATGTATTTAAACAGCACCATCTGATTATTTGCTTTTACACTGAGGAAGGCTGTGGTTCTTGTTCCAGCCGAAAGCGGTCTGGTTGTTTGTTGTTTTTATGTCTTCTACATCTATATAATAATTTTTTCTTTCAGGCAACAGTTTGCTGGATCACTGTAAGTTTTTCTGAATCCTTGCTTCGAGCCGTGCAATTGCTCTCACGCAGGAGGTTCGTTTTTGATTTAAATAAAGTTGCCACCAAACCTCCTTGAAACTCAATAAAGATTTGTAATCACCACCTCTTGGGTCCACTGAAATGATTTAAAAAATGGCAAATTGGAACTTGTGTCTTTCACCCATCTTTTCTATATGCCTATATAAGGCATTTGTAAGATCTTTCTTCTTAATACAATAGGTGTGATCATATATACGCTGTCTAAGACACCGCTCCATTTTGCCAATATAGAAACTTGTACATTCACAACATTTGGCCAAATAAATGAGCATTTTTGTTCTACAATTCCCAGATTTAAATTTGACTAATGATTGTGATTCATTCTGGATGATCAAATTCTTTTCTTCTAATATATACTTACATTGATTACATGTTTCACATTTTGAGGTATGGGAAAAATTACCCAACCTTTTATTTCCACTCACTGTCCTAGGAACACATAAATTCTTTATGTTCCATCCCATTTTGTAAACAATCCTTGGTTTATTCCCCATTACTTCCACTGACTTGGAATCATGGGAAATCAAATACCAAAATGTATTGATTATTTTAACTATCTTGTCAACAACTGGACTATATAATAATATTAAAGATCTTTGATGGCAAGTTGTCACATTTTCACAATTTTTGCCCAATTTCATCAAATGTTTAGTTTCAAATCCTGTTCCTAACAGTGGTTTGTATTTATTACCCCATTCTTGAATTACATATTGTCCAATTTATGTTAGTATTTTTAATGGATAGCCTCTCTCTAAAAATAAATTAGTAATAAATTCTATTTCCTCAGCCAGTACCTTTCCATCTGAAGTCATACGGGCAGCCGTTTGTATATATTATGTTTCATATTGAGCGGATGACAACTGCTGTATTCCAAATAATCATTAGTAAAGGTCTTCTTTCTGTGTATCCTAGAATGAAAGATGTCATCCTGCTTATAAATGAAGGTATCAAGATACTCTATACCTTCGATGTTATAGGTATATGTAAACTTAAGATATTCACTTGTATTGTTTAAAAATTATAAAACTGTGGCTAATTTTTCTTCACTATCATCCAATAAAATATAAATGTCATCCAGAAATCTCGAATAATGTTTCACACTCCTAAAGAAATCACTAGGAAATAAAGAGGACTGCTCCCAATCCAGCATGACCAGGTTGGCAAAGATGGGAGCACAGGCTGCTCCCATAACTACCCCTCTGGTCTGCTTGAAGTACTCACCCTCAGAAAATATAAAGTTGTTGTCTAAAACAATAGACATCAATTCCACAATGAGGCATGTCTCTTCCCAACTGTAATCAGTATATTTCATAATACTGTTACAAAATGCCTTTAATCCAGCCTGAATGGGTATACATGAGAAAAGATCTATAACATCAGTGGAGACAAGTATCAGACCATCCTTACATGCACCAGTAGGATATGTACCTAAAAAGTCCCACAAATCTTTGACCATGTAGGTATTCCACTATATATATGTTTCAATTTTATTTCTCTGAACTTCCCCATAGGGAATGTTTTGGATTTACTGCCTGATATAATCGGATGGAAAGGGGGGTCTAAAGTATCTTTATGTATTTTCGGTATGACAACTATTGTGGCTAATCTTGGATACTTATCACCACTCCACCAGGACTCAATTAATATATTTCATGTAAACCCATTTTGGAGAAGAATTAAACATCTGTTGATTAGGGAGCCAATAGGGATGCATGCATTTATATATAGAACATTAGGATATATATATATATATACATATATATATATATATATATATATATATATATATATATATATATATATTTATATATGGGGGGGTCATAAGATTCAGTTTCTGTCTGTACGTTTAGATATTTGGAACCACACCTATTTTATATGTGACATTTTTTATATGTGATTTTTATGTCATGCATTAAGATAGAGGCTATACTTTCATTCAAGTGGTATTTATTTAGGTTGTTCACATGTATTTCACATCAGATACCTTTTATTATTTATAGGTATATATAGTATTTAGTAGTAAAGTATATAATACTACACATTTTAAGGTGATGTGGATAAATTTAATATACCATAGTTATTGTTGTGTCTTTCGGCTTTTCCCGGTTAGGGGTCGCCACAGCGGAACTCCGGTCCACTAATGATTGGCAGTAGATTTTTACGTGCCGAGTTGCCAGCTATGATGCACAACCTTCAATGAAGGTACGCCCATTCATGCATGTCTCCACACAGAAGACGCTTTAGCTGAGAATCGAACAAGACAACGTCTTACTGTGAGGCGACAATGCTACCGCAGCACCACCAAGTATTTATAAGAGACATTTACTTATCTGAGTCCAATGCCCTTTTCTTTTATTATAAGTTAGCTATATTTTTAAACAGTTTTATGTAGCAGGTTATGAGTTATTAATAGACAAGCAGTATTGGGCGGTATGTATAGGAAATGTTGTTTACATGTATGGTTATACAAAGGATACATTGTTGGTGCTTGTTACAGCTTTAAGAGGCATGTTTTTGCAGCGGATACACAGTTTCTCTTTGTATCCATTTTTTTTGGTGCCTAATTTAAAATAAAACACGAGATTTAGCACAATCATGATGTTCTGATGAAGCCCACCATACGAGTGGGTGAAAGCGCTTAACTTGTTTTCATACATCTTTTTTCTACTGTCAGTTATTGGAGTTCTGTGCTGCTGTTCGTTTTGCTGTTTGTATATGGAATAAACATTTGTCTAACCAGAGGTGCGTGTACACTTATTGGAGAGTCTGTGATGAGGATTGGGTAGTTATTGCACTTTCATTTTTTCCATTGTTATAGTAGTCATGGACATATTTGGTGTCTGTTCACCCAATGTTACAGCTGAGGATATGGACGAGCTGTCCAAATTACGAAATGAAGTCTCATCCTTGAAAAACGAAATTGGCAAGTTGTTTGTGCTTTTTGATAGTATGCGAAATACAGGGTTTGTGATCAAATTACCTGGTATTACAAAAAGTGAATCCACGGGCAGGCTCAATTGTGAATTGAGTAACAAAATCAATTCTATACCGGATGGGATCCATTCAGAGGGACAGACTACAACTGTTGTTTCCAATAGTCCGGTAGGACAAACGGTCCAATTGTCCAATGGTAGATGCAATACAAGTAATAACAGCTTATCCTTACCAAACGGACAGGAGGCGCATTTGAAATGTAGTTCCAAGGAGACAGCTCATGGATTGGATATTATTGAGCCGTTAAACAGCAGCAGGATAAATATCATGGACTTCGCCTTTGATTTCTCTATTTATGATGTTGAGGACGAAGTGAGATGCACAGGCACCAAACCAAAGTGAGCCTTACCTTTAAAAACATATTCTTCTGTTACCAACAGCTCTTCACAACACAGTAAAGGTACTGTTCCGTCTACTAGTCACAATGTTATTCACTCTGATAGAGTTGAATTGTCTAGTAGAGATAAACAGTTTAATAATTTTTTGACTAATGATTACAATTTTGACAAAGTGACTTTCAGCCAACCTGAAGGCCCCAAGACCTCGGAAGATTTGGGGAGTCTCAAAGACATGCTTTTTTCTCTAGGCAAAAAACTTAAAACCATCAATGGAATCAGAGCTGACAATGCATATTTCCAAAATGTATTAACATGAAAATTGTTCCACTGGGACTGAGATTTTTTAAAATTCCAATGGGTATTGTAATAACTGACAAAAGTATTACTGAATTTAATGCATTTTTTAACCAGTGTGGTTTCAATTTTATGAGAATGCTCATAAAATATAATGATGAAAAGTTATGCCAACTAGTACATGAAACAGAAGTATTAAATACCAAGATTACAAATGGTTTATTATTTTCCGAAAGGGAAAGATTATATAGGAAGCAATACAATTTAGCTGAGAAATGGTGTCAAAATATTTGTGCAAGGAAGCACAAG
The DNA here is from genome assembly GCF_019279795.1 of Protopterus annectens. Lineage (NCBI taxonomy): Eukaryota > Metazoa > Chordata > Ceratodontiformes > Protopteridae > Protopterus > Protopterus annectens. The sequence goes on along the minus strand of NC_056729.1, from coordinate 1,937,700,953 downwards.
AAACTATTGAGAGATTTGGAACAGTATAAGAAAGGTATAGTTTATGATTGGTACAAACAAAAAGAAGGAAGTTCCAGTACTGATGATAAAACAATTGATCATAAATATACATACAAATTTGTTCAGGATAGGAACCAATACACCAGGGATTCCCATTTTCAGAGGGTCGATACCAGGCAAGGGCAACCCTACAGGAACAGATTCCACCAACAGTATTGGTCACCAGCAAGACCCAGGCAGAGGCCATGGGGGGGAGGACAATGGTAAGAGACAATTTGATAGAAGCTGGTAATATTTGTCAAGATATAGTAATAGTAGACAATACATACACATTTAATAATTTTAATATTTACAATTTTTCAAGTCTAGACATTCACAAGACACATTTTAATTTGTTGGCCAAGGGCATGAAATACATTCCCAATCTACACTTTGATGTGGTAGATTGTTTGTGTGAACTCAAGAAATTCACTAGAAAGATGAACTTAGCGGTATTTTTTAAAGACAAAATTAATACCGAGTATTTTTTAGACACCAACAATAGGAATAGAGATGGTATTTTTAAGGAAAGGGTACATTTATACCACCGAGTCATCCTATGGTGGATATTTATGAGAAAATTGTAACGAGAGATTTTTCAAGCATCTCTCATTGTCAATAAGGAAAAGATTTGTATTTTAACAGAAGTAGAAAGGAAGACACTTAAGGCATTACAGGATGACACCAACATAAGGGTGATGAAACAGGATAAGGGGAGTGGCATTGTTATATATGATAGCATAAAATATTCCAAGAAAATGTATAATATTTTATATTATTCAGGTAATTACGAAAACATCTCCCTCAATGAAATCAATATAGCTTATCGACGGATAGATTCATGCATTGAGGAATTTTATATTGACGGTAGAATTAACAGTGAGATTTATAAATTTTTGAAAGTTAAGTATCCAAGATTAGCCACAATAGTTGGCATACCAAAAATACATAAAGATACTTTAGACCCCCCTTTCCATCCGATTATATCAGGCAGTAAATCCAAAACATTCCTAACAGGGAAGTTCATAGATATACAATTGAAACATATATATAGTGGAATACCTTACATGGTCAAAGATTCATGGGAATGTTCAGGTACATATCCTACTGGTGCATGTAAGGATGGTCTGATATTTGTCACCATTGATGTTATAGATCTTTTCTCATGTATACCCAAGCAGGCTGGATTAGTGGCATACAGTTGGGAATAGACATGCTTCATTGTGGAACTGATGTCTATTGTTTTAGACAACAACTTTATATTTTTTGAGGGCGAGTACTTCAAGCAGACCAGAGGGGTAGCTATGGGAGCAGCCTGTGCTCCCATCTTTGCCATCCTGGTCATGCTGGATTGGGAGCAGTCCTCTTTATTTCCTAGTGATTTCTTTAAGAGTGTGAAACATTATTCGAGATTTCTGGATGACATTTATATTTTATGGGATGATAGTGAAGAAAAATTAGCCACATTTTTTACAATTGTTAAACAATACAAGTGAATATCTTAAATTTACATATACCTATAACATCAAAGGTATAGCGTATCTTGATACCTTAATTTATAAGCAGGATGACCTCTTTCATTCTAGGATACACAGAAAGAAGACCTTTACTAATGATTATTTGGAATACAGCAGTTGTCATCTGCTCAATATGAAACATAATATATACAAAGGGCAGATCATATGGGCTGCCGTATGACTTCAGATGGAAAGGTACTGGCTGAGGAAATAGAATTTATTACTAATTTATTTTTAGAGAGAGGCTATCCATTAAAAATACTAACATAAATTGGACAATATGTAATTCAAGAATGGGGTAATAAATACAAACCACTGTTAGGAACAGGATTTGAAACTAAACATTTGATGAAATTGGGCAAAAATTGTGAAAATGTGACAACTTGCCATCAAAGATCTTTAATATTATTATATAGTCCAGTTGTTGAAAAGATAGTTAAAATAATCAATAACTTTTGGTATTTGATTTCCCATGATTCCAAGTCAGTGGAAGTAATGGGGAATAAACCAAGGATTGTTTACAAAATGGGATGGAACATAAAGAATTTATTGGTTCCTAGGACAGTGAGTGGAAATAAAAGGTTGGGTAATTTTTCCCATACCTCAAAATGTGAAACATGTAATCAATGTAAGTATATATTATGAGAAAATAATTTGATAATCCAGAATGAATCACAATCATTAGTCAAATTTAAATATGGGAATTGTAGAATGAAAATGCTCATTTATTTGGCCAAATGTTGTGAATGTACAAGTTTCTACATTGGCAAAACGGAGCGGTGTCTTAGGCAGCGTATATATGATCACACCTATTGTATTAAGAAGACAGATCTTACAAATGCCTTATATACGCATATAGAAAAGATGGGCAAGACACAAGTTCCAATTTGCCATTTTTTAAATCATTTCAGTGGACCCAAGAGGTGGTGATTACAAATCTTTATTGAGTTTCAAGGAGGTTTGGTGGCAACTTTATTTAGATGCCACCACTCCACCAGGACTCAATGAATATATTTCATGTAAACCCATTTTGGAGAAGAATTAAACATCTGTTGATTAGGGAGCCATTAGGGATGCATACATTTATATATATATATATATATATATATATATATATATATATATATATATAGGGGGGTCATAAGCTTCTGTTTCTGTCTGTACGTTTAGGTATTTGGAACCACACCTATTTTATATGTGACATTTTTTATATGTGATTTTTATGTCATGCATTAAGATAGAGGCTATGCTTTCATTCAAGTGGTATTTATTTAGGTTGTTCACATGTATTTTACATCAGATACCTTTTATTATTCATAGGTATATATAGTATTTAGTAGTAAAGTATATAATACTACACATTTTAAGGTGATGTGGATAAATTTGATATACCATAGTATTTAATAGTATTTATAAGAGACATCTACTTATCTGAGTCCAATGCCCTTTTCTTTTATTATAAGTTAGCTATATTTTTAAACAGTTTTATGTAGCAGGTTATGAGTTATTAATAGACAAGCAGTATTGGGTGGTATGTATAGGAAATGATGTTTACATGTATGGTTCTACCAAGGATACATTGTTGGTGGTTGTTACAGCTTTAAGAGGCGTGTTTTTGCAGCGGATACACAGTTTCTCTTTATATCCGTTTTTTGGCGCCTAATTTAAAATAAAACGTGAGATTTAGTACAATGATGATGTTCTGATGAAGCCCACCATATGAGTGGGTGAAAGCGCATAACTTGTTTTCATACATCTTTTTTGTACTGTTAGTTATTGGAGTTCTGTGCTGCTGTTCGTTGTGCTGTTTGTATATGGAATAAACATTTGTCTAACCAGAGGTGCTTGTACACTTATTGGAGAGTCCGTGACGAGGATTGGGTAATAACTGCAAAAATGTTTACTCTAAACAATCATATCATAAATGCTAAACTTCTGACTTTCTTATATTCTTCAGTTTCAGAGGCCTCTAGGTTCAATTATTTTAAATATGAAAACAAGTGATGAAATAAGTGCTGCAGAAATTCAGGGTATGTTGACAAACTGCATCACATTTTCGACTAGCTTGATTTTCACATAGGAAAAAGTCTACAATATTTAGGATTTTCATTTATGCATTTAAGAAATTTTCAGTTTCTAATTTAATTAGCATTCAAAACAGGGACTGCCTCAGTCCCATACTAGCAAATATTAAGGTGTTTTTCTTAACAGCGTCCTTTTTATACAACATGCTAAATAGCAAAATATGCTGATGTTCCAATTGCTCTTTTTTAACTGCCTCCAAAGGAATGTAAGTGCTGTTACTGCCACTGTCAACAGATCTTAAATGTAAGCGCTGTTACTGTCACTGTCAACAGATCTTAAATGTGTTACTGCCACTGTCAACAGATCTTAAATGTAAGCGCTGTTACTGTCACTGTCAACAGATCTTAAATGTAAGCGCTGTTACTGTCACTGTCAACAGATCTTAAATGTAAGCGCTGTTACTGTCACTGTCAAAAGATCTTAAATGTAAGCACTGTTACTGTCACTGTCAACAGATCTTAAATGTAAGCGCTGTTACTGTCACTGTCAAAAGATCTTAAATGTTACTGTCACTGTCAACAGTTCTTAAATGTAAGCGCTGTTACTGTCACTGTCAACAGACCTTAAATGTAAGCGCTGTTACTGTCACTGTCAAAAGATCTTAAATGTAAGCGCTGTTACTGTCACTGTCAAAAGATCTTAAATGTAAGCGCTGTTACTGTCACTGTCAAAAGATCTTAAATGTAAGCGCTGTTACTGTCACTGTCAACAGATCTTAAATGTAAACGCTGTTACTGTCACTGTCAACAGATCTTAAATGTAAGCGCTGTTACTGTCACTGTCAAAAGATCTTAACATTTGTGTATGAAAACTATCCAAGACACCAGCATAGCTACAAACAAGAAGCAAAACGTTCATGCTACACATCTTAAAATGCTGCAACAGTAAATGTATAAGGCAATGAGGCAACATCCCCTAATAAATAAATACAAATAAAAGTAACCCAAATGTGCCACTCCCTAATACAACTGATTAGCCCAAAGGCCGCCCACGACCCACAAGCTGGGAGTATCCCCAATTGTGAACAGCCACCGCCACCCATATTCTGGCATTTTATTCAAGTTAAAAGGTAACTGAACGATGAATGAGCGGGGCCTCGCATAAGAGGGGGAAACATGATATAATACCACCAGTCTGGCTTTCATCTCTCCTCTAAGGAAACCTTTACTATGGATAATCACACTAATCAAAAGCTACTTTAGCTTAATCCCTTGCAGAAAGTTTACTCCGTAGTTTATGTACGAAAAATCCTGATCAGCCTTGGCAAACTACTTAATGCATTAGAATCATTACTTGAGTAACAATTCAGCCCATTACTCCACCACAATAACTACTCTTCAGCAAACGTCAATTACAAAGACAGCTTCCCACAAGTCGTGGGCAGGCTGCATCTGTGAATTTTTTTTTTTTAAGCTCCCTTACTCCGACTGTCAGGTAAGGACTGCCACTCTGTTTCATAATACTGTCATTATCATCATCATATCTGTTGATGATTCAATGGAATTTGTTGGCTATATGTGATGATGTCAGCATTAACTAAAAAAAATGTGAATAAAACCAAAAAGCAAAACTGTGATTTGAAGGGGCTACTCGGGAATTCATGACACCCTATTATTGCTTTCCCAAAAAAGTGAAATACCAATGAATTCAGTACAGTTGAGAGGTATGATCCATGGCCTTACAGATAAGGCTAGTCAGGCTAAAAGGTCAATAGTTCCTGGGATTAGTGGAAGCACCACTGTTGTGCAAGGGGAAAATGGGGTCTGTTTTCCATTCAGCTGGGATGAAGCCAGTGCTTAGACTATGATTGAAAATAGTACCCAATGGTGTTGCTAATTCTTGTTGGAGCCGATGTAGGCTGCAGCCTGGGATGTTATCAGGTCCCATAGATGCTGTGTTTTTGGCCTTATAGAGGGCATTTACAACCTGCTCTTTAGAGATATAAGGTAGGGAACAGGTGGTAGGGATGTCATGAGATATGTGTGGCAGGGACAAGGGAGTGAAGTTTTCACAGAACCTGTCAGCTAACAGATTAGCTATGTCCAGAGGCTCAGTATATGTGATATTATTAACTACCAGTTCGGCACAAATCTGGGCCTTTCCTTTTAGGTTATGGATGTAACTAAATAATGCCTTCTGGTTGTCCTTAGATGAGGAAGCTAATTTGGATTTGTAGTTTGCTTTGGAGGACTTCACAAGAAGTCTTATTTGCTTGTTTAAGCTGAGGAGGGAGTGTTTCCAGTTTAGGGCTCACTCCCTCTTACTCTTAGACAGTAATTTCTTCATCTTATTGTAAAGCCTCTTAATGGCAGCTGTCCTCCAGGCAGGTTTGCTCTTCCTTGAGGAGCTTGTTTTGGTCCTCTCAGGTATGGCTGAGTTAATCAGTTATCCAGGTGTTTGTATAAAGCACTAGTGTAGAACTTGGCATAGTTTCCAGTTCCATCTGAGGGGGGAGGTACAGTGAAACTATTAATATCATTATGTAAGAGGTTGAAATCTGCTTTGGAGAAGTTTTTTAGTTTAGTTGCTGCTGGGGTGGGGGGGTCAGGTGTGATAGTTACTTCAAATAAGATTGATTTGTGGTCAGACGTTAACAGGAAAGACCTCACAGTGGGAGTGCTGCAGTGGTCCCCCATATTATTAAGAACCAGGTCTAGGATGTTGGCACCCATGAGGGGGTGGCAACCAGCTGGTCCAGGGCATTGGAGTTAACAAAGTCAAAGAACTTTGAGCAAGTGACTTTGAGCATGATTAATTTACCTAGACAATAGATGGGTAATTAAAGTTGCCTAAAACCAGACTCAGGTAGATCCAAATAGGCAGAGTGGGTGTCCTGATTCATGGAGGGGGTCCTGTAGTTGACAATGACTTGAATAGGTGTCCTACCAACAGTTAATTGCACCTGAAGTATCTCCAGGGAGTCATACTGTTTAACCAATCTGGAGGTGTATTTATCTTTAATGAATATCGATACACCGCCTCCTTTAGTTTTCAATTTGTGGTCTGAATGTGTGGAACGAGGTGTAACCCAGTATGGCTGGGGGGCTCTCCACAGGCTTGAACCAGGTCTACATGACTACCCAAATGTCTATGTCTTCCAAGGTGAGGACTGCTTCCAGTGAGTGCAGTTTCATGTTAAGACTATTAGCATTTAGTAGCATAACCCTGAGGTTGTTTTTTGATGGAGTTTTTATGTCTGCAATTTTGTCTTTGAGACACTGCCTTATAACACATTACTGGTATTATAAAACAATTGTTTGCAAATCGATGTAAGTTATAAAACAAACATTTAATAGTTATAGACATTTAAGACAGTTTATAGAGACACTAAATGTAAGTTAGTCTAATACAAACAGGAACTGTAATATGAAGTTTGGGAAAACCAGGTTTACGGTATATTTATAAAGAAAGCAGGGAGGAGAATTAGTACATCTGACTGCACTCACATGCCTATCCTTAATACACTACCTACCTAAAACTACTCAGCTATCTTTCTCTTCCTAAATTAACAGCAAAACTACTATCAAATATAGCTGTATCTGCATAGCCTCCGCCCTTTTTACAACTTTCTGCATCCACCTGTTCAAAAACAAAGAAGTCCACCCTAACTGCAATTCTAATTACAAGTAAATTTTCCTGTAAAAACCCAAATTAAAGTGGCTACAAACGCAACCTCACACACTAAGACTTCAGCTCTCAGGTGTCATCCATTCCAACCCAGGACCCCATTCATAATCCCCCTTTACAATCTCCACCTCAGCATAATGTTCAAAAGGGGCCCAGCCTCAAAAGTATCTGTAATAAACTGTCAGAGGTACGTCTGGACGGCTCAGCATTTCCTGACATAAGCATAGCCACAGAAACATAGCTGAAACAGGAAATTCATTATGAAGAAGTAATTTCCCCAACTATAACATCCTTACACTAGACAGAAAAAATAAAAAAAAAGCAGGTGGGGATACCATCATATGTAAACAAACAGCCTCTCACATCCTCAAACTACCCCCCCCTCCAAGCTATCTGAACAGCTGAAATCCTGATGGCTACTCTGAAAATAAACAACCATAAAACATACTTATTATAGGGGTATATGCCCCCTGGATATAACATCGACCTAACTGGAGAACTACCCTCCTGGGTTTCTTCATCTACCTATAAAGTAAAAATCATAATGGGATATTTTAATATTGATTGGTAACAGCAAAAAATATGCCCACCAACAAAAACATTAACCTTTATGTAATACCATTGGAAGAAACAAATATGACAAACCACCAGACACAAAAAATGGCCAGTGTAAAAAAGCAAACTTATTTATTATAAAACAAAAAACCTTAAGAGCTCCTGGCACCTCAACTTATAAAAGCCTTTACAGAGTAACGTATGCTGTAAAAACACACACCTTTTATACACTTCATTAAACTGAAATAATCGAGCTTAAATAATCAATTATTAAAACAAATCCATTGTTATGACCCCTTTTACAAAAAACACTTCCAATTACATTCCCTATTGAGTCTCATATGGAAAAGAGTATCAAACTTTAAAATTAAAATACTTTCCTTTCTATGTAATTTATTCTTAACCTCTTCTGGAGACATATACTCTTAATGAATATGATGTAAGATAGTAGCCTGAAGTCCTATTGGGTCACTACCATGACACTGCTGAAAATGTAAAGCAACTGGATTATGTTCACTACCCTTTCTTATATCTCTAACATATTCTTTAAGCCTAGCTGAGAAACTTCTTTTTTTTTTCTCCTATATAAAATTTTCCACATGGGCATTTAAGCCCATGTATGACCCTTTCCATCTCAAAACTATATTATCCCTCTTCCTGAAACTTAATTCCATTGATATAATCAAACCTCGTTACTACATAATTACACCCTGTACATCTACCACAAGGGTATGTGCCCTTCTCCCCCACCGTAACATTTATTGTGGTTTCAGGCATGCAAAAATTTCCATGTACTAAGAAATCTTTAATACTCCTACCTCTTCTACAGGAAATAACCAACTTTTTAGAGTTCAAAATATCCAGGGTATTATCTTTTTTAAAGATGTCCCAAAAATATTTTATCATATTAACAAACTTTTCAGAGAATAACGTATATTAGTAACAAAATAAATTGATTCCTGCATATTGTTAATTTTTGTTACATCTCTCTTTTCTTTTTCTGTTCTTTTTGGGGGTACTTCCATATTTTCATTATGCATAGTAACTTTCCTCACCTCTTCCATAATAGCTTGTCTTTCATAAGCCCTATTTTGAAACATTTTGACAGTTCTCTCGATCTCTTTATACCATTCTCTTTTATCATTACTTAGGCTGGGTACTCTCAAAAGTTCCCCATAGGGTATAGATTTCATAGTATGGGGGTATGGCAACTTTCTCCATGTAACATATGATCTTGTTTCCAAAATTTCCTGTGAACTCTTGTTTTTATTAAACCATTACTCATACCTCCAAGGTTAAATCTAAATAATTCACTTTACTTCCTTTCTGCATATCATCAAAACCTATCCCGAACCTATTATTACTTATTTTTCAATAAAACCAGACACATATTCAAAACCACTTTACATATAAAAATCAAATCATCAATACATCTAATGTATTTAATAACATATTTTAAAAAATCATTCTTTGATATGTATATAAATATATATATATATATATATATATATATATATATATATATATATATATATACAAACTTTCAAAGAGGCCCATGAACAAGTTTGTATACTTGGGGCAAAGGCTGCCCTATGGTTGTCCCTTGTACTTGTTTATATAATTCCCCATTGAATTCAAACATATTATTTATCAAACAAAACAATACCAAATCGATAATATAATATGTGTCAGGCCTATCTCCCAAAAAATGTAACACAGCTTCCAACCCAATATTATGTTGAATATTAGTGTACAAACTCACTACATCTATTACCACAAAATACATATCTACGTTCACAGTATTTCTTTGATTTTACCAATGAAATCAAATATGTCCCAAATACAAAAAGGCAATTTCACTACCTCCTTATACAAATACTGATACAAAAAAGAGGGAATATTATGTTCATAGTTTCATAGGTTCATAGGTAGGTACTAGGCTATCTGCCCGAAGGTATTTATAAGCCTAGCCAGAATCTGTTGGCTTTCACCACCCCCTTAGTTTAGTTCCCTGTGCCTCTGTCCAGCAGAGCCACTGAAGTGATCCCTGGGGTAAACTTTCTGTTGCCCATCCACTTGTCAAAGTTTCTTTTGAAGAGTGTTAGTGAGGAGCTCTGCCTAATGTTGATTGGGATCTTGGTCCAAAGCATGGGAATTCTCTGGGACAGGGATCTAGCCTTCCAGCACATCCTATTTATTGTTGTGGTGAGGTTTAGATCCCTAGAGTGTGTGACTCGAGGGGATAAGATTTTCTTTAGGTGGAGCATGTCCATCAATTCTGAGTTGGACATGGCCTTGTATGTCAGGCAGAGATCACCTCTGAGTAGGCGGTATGCAACTGAGTATAGCTGGAGTTTCTTCAGTCGAGCTACATAGGGCATCTGTTTGAGGCCAGTGATCCACTTGGTGAGGTACTTCTGTAGTCTTTCCAGCTGTTGCAGATGTCTTGTAAGGTACACCCCAAATGGGGCATTGTACTCAATGATGGGTCTGATGAGTGATGAGTAGAGGGGCGCAATGACCTCTTTTGATCTAGATGCGAACCCTTTTGTGATTAGGTGGACCACGTAGAAGGATTTTCTAACCACTTTGGCAATGTGATTATCAAAGGTGAGATTACTATCTACTTGAGTCCCCAGATCCCTTATTACGTCTTCCATATTTAGGGGACTATCACCTATGTGGTAGTTTGTGGGTACTTTGTTTTTTCCAAAGGGGATGACTATCACTTTTAGGCATTTAGCTTGAGGCCATGATTTTGACACCAGGTATCCGGCTCAGTGAGATCCTTTTGGAGGATGTCTGTGTCAACTGGAGAGTCAATTATAACCCCTAGTTTGCAGTCTGCAACTTGGTCAGCCATAGTCCTCCTATGCTTGCCTGTACCTCTAAGAAGTATATGCCGAACAGGAGGGGTCCTAGGACTGAGCCCTGGGGAATGACACTTGTAACCAGTTTAGAGTCGGACCTAGCTCTCGCAACTCTCACCATGTGGGTTCTGTCCGTGAGCCAGTTGGCAACCCATCTTGTGAAGTAGGGGTTTATGTTCGGGATGGTGAGCTTGTCTATAATACTAGAATGGGGAATGGTGTCAAAGGCCTTAGCAAGGTCTAGGTAGGCTGTGTGTACCACCTTTCCCTCATCTATAGCCTTGGTATCTGTCTCAAAGATGTCCACCAGGTTTAGGAGGCATGATCTGCCCTGAACAAAGCCGAACTGGGTAGGGTCCAGTGTTTGGAGGTTCCCAATGTCTCTTTTAATGAGTTCCATGATGATGCGCTCCATAGCCTTGCAGACCAAGCTAATCAGACTTATAGGGCAATAGTTCCCGGGGTCTGTTGTGGCACAACCTTTGTGGAGCAGAATAACCATTGCTGTGTGCCACTCTATGGGTACATCACTTGTGGAGAGGCTGAGTTTGAACAGTGTGTTTAGGTGAGGGGTTAGTTCATCTTTGAGCTCATGTAGGATGCAGCCTGGGACACCGTCCGGTCCCATTAATGCTGTGTTTTTGGTTTTGGAGAGGGCTGTTGTAACCTGAGTGTCTGTGATTTCAGGGACTTTACATTCTTCTGGTATGGTTATGGGCCCTTTTGGAGGTGAGAGGGGGGTGAAGTTTGCACTGAACCTGTCTGCCAGGATGTTGGCGACATCGGTTGGTTCAGTGTATTTTGTGCCATTCTACACTAACTCCGAGCAGATCTGAGCATTGCCACTTAGATTCTTGACATAACTAAAGAATGCCTTGTGGTTATCTTTGGAGTCCTTGGCAAGTTTTCTTTCAAAGCTCGCCTTGGATGATTTTATGAGGGATCATAGTTTCTTGCTGATACTGATAAGGGATGTTTTCCCTTCTTGGGATTTTACTCTTTTCTGTACTAGTTTCCTCCTTCTATTGTATAGCTTGTTTATGGCAGGAGTCCACCAGACTGGTTTCCTTTCCTTGGAGAAGTAAGTCTTGGTTTTGCTTGGGATGGCATGATCCATGCATTTTTGTAGGTGCCCATAGAATGCATTAGTAAATGATTTTGCAGCTTGGACAGAATTATCCTTCAGCATGGGGGCTTTGAAACTTTCCACCTCAGTCTTAAGTAACATGAAGTTTACTTGTGAAAAGTTTTTCCCAGTGGTTTTCTTGTCCAGGGGTGGGGGTGGAATGTGGATATCAAAAGTGATTTGTTTATGGTCAGATCTAACCAGCAAGGGGTTGACCTCTGGTGTGGAACACCGGACGCCCATGTTGGTGATGACCAGGTCCAATATGTTGTCACAATGTCAAAATGTGTGAAATAGTTGCAAGCAGGCACTATGGGACAGCCTGGTGAGTCATACAAATGTTTGTGTATTTTAGGTACCCAGTCAATGGTTCCCCTTTATAATCTCGAGATACTGAAAGCTCGAATTTCAGTTTCTCAAAACTATAAAGTCGAACAGCCCACAATCCTGAAACATACAAACACGAAAAACTGAAATCCCGAACATTCACAAACCATACACCACACAACACACACACCATTCAACCCAAAGTACACAAACTACACAATCCTACACTACATCTACGCAGGGGGGCAAGCTCCCCTGCACCCCCCAAGCCCCCCCTAATTATCTATACCAACTTTGAGATCTTACTAACAGTCAAGAAATGCATCACTCACATGCAGACATTCCACATTCACTCGCACACACACACACACACACACACACACACACACACACACACACACACACACACACACACACACACACACACACACACACATCACACATACACAAACACAACCTCCCTACCCTAACCCACACACACAATTTACAATAAAACTCACATACACTCACTTACCTTCACTTCTGTAAAGCATCCCAGCCAAACACTTCCCATCCTATTGCTACACTGCATAAGCAGGATTTGAGCTATTCGAATTCGCACTTATGCACTTTCGAGAATTTACATTTTTGCCATGACTGTCCTGAGATACTGAAATTTGACCTTTCAGTATTTCAGGATTGTGAAGGGGAACCCAGTAAACATAGGCCATAGAACAATTCTTTGTACTAAATTTATATTCTACATCTTTATAATAAAAACATTTCAGCCTCAAGCCTTTATTTAAAAGTTTCTTATATTCCACAAAAGCCTTATTGTAATTGACACCTAGGCAGCATGACAGTTCCCTGTGATACATTTGGTTGGGGATACATGGCTGAAATGGCATTCAGCTGTAGAGAAATATGGCTGTTATGAATTCCCTGTGGGCAAAGACAAGAATGTGGTGCCATGACCACAACTTCAATAACCAAATGTACAAGAGGAAATAATGTCCATGTTCCCCAAGGCAACATGAGACAGCAGGCAGTATGGCAGACATCAGCAGTAGGCTGGTCAGTGGGCATGTCAGTGGCAGTAAAAATGCAGTGTGCAATGGGCAGTGCCTTTATAATAGGTGTGCGTGTGAACCACTACCCCGTTCACAGTATTTACAGAGCATTACCTAAAAGGGATACTGGAGCATAAATGTGGCTACAGTAGCATGCAGGATATTCTCCATGCTTTAGCACACTTCGACATGTTGTAGTTACATAAGCATGTAGTGTACACTGAGCAAAACAGTCCTTACTTCTTCTGCCCCCATGCACTTGGTTATTAAAGCTGTGGGCAAGGCAGTTTGTGCTTCTGTTTGCCCACAAGAAATTTACAAAAAAAAATATTTCTCTGCAAATGCTAAATGTCACTTCAGCCATGTGTCCCCAACCAAATATACCACAGGAAAATGTCTCGCTGCCTAGATGGCTGATCCCAGATTTTTTATACCCCGCAGAACTCTCAACGTTATATTAACTTCTAAATACCTTTCAAGACTTTGCAAATTATAAAATAAAGAGGTCTCTAAAAATCAACTTTTCCGCTTTATCTAATAATGTCTGTACCTCCGATGTTACTAATCCATCATAACTTCTACCAACCATGGTAAATGGATTAACAAAACTTCTTCTCTCCTCTTCCCATTTATTGAAGACACTCAACATGGTATCGTACTGATTAGGCTGCTCATCATCTCAGTCCGAAGCATCTGCAGAATTGCCATTACCTGTATGAACCAGGAAACTTTCAATACTCCTTTGTGAAGATTCCATTGTTGTTTCACAAAATAAATGTGGCAAAGATGCAAACGAGTGACTGGCCATATTAAACCACATAATACCACTGGAAGAAGCAAATATGATGAACCACCCCACACACAAAAAATGGCCAGTGTAAAAAGTGAACTTATTTATTATAAAACAAAAAACTTTAAGAACCCCTAGTGCCTTGGCTTATAAAAGCCTTTACAGAGTAATGCATGCAGTAAAAAACACACACCTTTTATACACGTCATTAAATTGAAATAATCAAGCAATTAAATAATCATTTATTAAAACAAATCCATTGTTACAACCCCTTTTACAAAAAACACTTCCAATTACACTCCCTATTGAGTCTCATAGGGAAAAAAGTATTAAACTTTAAAATTAAAATATTTTCCTTTCTATGTAATTTATTCTTAACCTCTTCTGCAGGCATATACTCTTTATGAATATGATTTAAGATAGTAGCCCAAAGTCCTATTGGGTCACTACCATGACATTGCTGAAAATGTAAAGCAACTGGATTATGTTCACTACCCTTTCTTATATCTCTAACATGTTCTTTAAGCCTAGTTGAGAAACTTATTTTTGTTTCTCCTATATAAAATTTTCCACATGGGCATTTAAGCCCATATATGAGACCTTCCATCTCACAACTATATTATCCCTCTTCCTGAAACTTAATTCCATTGATATAATCAAACTTCTTTGCTAGAAAATTACACCCTGTACATCTGCCACAAGGGTATGTGCCCTTCTCCCCCACCATAACATTTATTGTGGTTTCAGGCAAGCAAAGCTTTCCAGTTACTAAAAAATCTTTAATACTCCTACCTTTTTATAGGAAATAACCAACTTTTTAGAGTTCAAAATATCCAGGGTATTATCTCTTTTAAACATGTCCCAAAGATATTTAATCATATTATCAAGATAGGTGAAGGCTTCTAGCCTAACTAGATAGAATTTTGTAGATAATTCTGTCATTTGTAAATATTAATGTAAGCCACAGGCTTGTTCTCTTAAATATGAAACAACTGTATTGGATGTTGAACTGAAACAAATGTAACAACAGTGCACTCTGCTGTTAGAAATCTGATAAGTCAAGCATTGTGAAATTATTTGATCTAAAATTTGGAGTCGAGATGTCTAGAGGGAAACATTCTGCCCATTGTTTTGAGACCAGAGTTAATGGCTAGAACTTACATGTATAATTTTTTTTATTGCTCTGGCTTCCTGACCAGCTGCAAGATCAAAAGGACTATTACCCTTTGAATAATAATAATTAAAATATCAGTGGTACTCTGTTATCAATTTAAGGAGAGAAAGAATTAGGGCATTTGAGCATTTGTCTTGAGAACATCCAACTCACCAGTACTGCCTGTGTTCTATATGTAAGTTTATTTTAGAGCTATATAACCAAAGGAAAGGCACAGCAATTCAGCAAGTGAAAGTTTAATGACATTCCACATGTAAAATCACCGCACAAGCAGTGCCAAACAAAAATAATGCTGCCACAATTTCCAAACACGTTTTCTACAGTATTCACTTCTTCAGAAATAATTAACCATTATCAGTTTGTTTTATATATATATATATATGTCAGCTGTTGTTTAAATCAACCAATAAAATCCCCTACTCACTTAAATACTAAAACTGAATTAATTAAACAATTGAACACTTATTGTTAAAAATTAAATATAAAACAAAACAAACCCACAAGTTTCTTTACAAAAATACAATATAAAACTCACATTTTACTTATAAAAATTGGATACATGTTCTTTGAATAATTTGTGAATTTTACAATGGTCTTAAATAACATATTAATTGGTTGGCAAATACTAATTGGCTTGTAGTGGTGTGGGTAGTGTGAATTTCTGTAGCTTGTATACAGTGATCACTGAAGGTGTTTTTGTACTCTAAATCAGCCACACAGTGAATACTCAAGAGTTCAGATCACAATTGTTTTATTTCTTTTGTTAGCTTAGTTAATCAGGGAGAGCAGGCAGCATGTCAGACAAAAAGCCAGCTGGCTGAGATGCGCCAGGCTAGGGGACTGATGCATGGAAACCTGACTGAGGCAGACATGATTGCAGCTTTGGTCACAGCTGCATCAGGAAACAGCAACCAGGAGGATGATCAGACTGGCAGTGGGATGTACCACACTCAGAGAATGGACAGCTCAACTTTTCTGCAGAGGACTTAAAAATCCATCTGGAGCTAAAGAGACTTGAGTTGGAGGCCAGGTGTTTGGAAACAGAAGGAGCTGAGAGACTAAAGTATCTAGAGAGTGAGGACAATGAGAAACTGTGACGATTGCAGGCTGAGGAGAATGAGAAACTGTATTAAAAATGAATAGACCACAGCTGAGGAATACAGTAGAAATCAACGTTGTTTCTACTGTATTCTTCAGCTGTGGTCTGTTCATTTTTAGTATTGTTTCTGTGGCTCAGAGATGAAGACTGAGCATTAACCCAGTTACAGACCATTTCAATTTACATGAGAATGAGAAACTGCTATGCCTGGAAGCTGAGGAAAAGGAAAGGCAGGGGCAGCATGAGAAGGAGATGCTGACTCTTCGCCAGAGTTGTGAAGGTAATGGGGAAGGGAGTAACCGGACCCCAGAAGCACAAAAAGTCAGTAAATGTCTTCCGCAGTTTAAAGTGGGGAGTAATTTTGATAGTTTCATTCATATGTTTGAGAGGGTATGTAAACAGTACGATGTTGACCAAAGGCTCTGGGTACGGTTCCTGATCTCCTTACTCCATGGTAAAGCGGTAACTGTGTTGTCTAAAATTTCTGATCAGGAATGTTTTGATTATACTACTGTTAAGAACTGCTTGTTAGAATTTTTAAGCCAACACCTGAAACATATATGAAAAATTTTGTGAGCACTTATTTTCATAGGTGGGCAAGTGGATGTCAGGTCACCACTTTTGAATGGCTGGCAGACATTTTGGTGAGGGAACAAGCCCTTAGCACTTTGCCTGAGGACATGAGGATCTGGTTAGCTGATAGAAAATGTGCTACGTCAGATGAGTTGGGGAAATAGGGAGACCTATACCTAGCAAGGAGGGCATCCCTGCACATGAAAGTGACCCCCAGTACTGCTCATGGGTCTAAAGACTGCCACAACAGAATCTTCCAATAGCAGGGGAAGCCACTAGTCCAGGTATACATCCAGGACGTAGGGTTAAATGTTTTGAATGCAACCAGAGGGACTATGTGGCATATAGATGTCCATAGAGGCAAGGTATAGAACAAAAGGTGAGAGAGTCAGTAAGTGGGGAATACAAAATGCCAATAGTAGGTTGTCTCAAGACAACCAGAGTACCAAACTACCATCCTACAGATGTCCTGATAGGGAAGGATTTGGATGAGGCAGTGCCATCTGCTTAATGCAGTTACACACAGTCAGGCTAGGAGACAAGCATGTGGGTCTGGTAGCCTGGGGAGACCCAGACAGAAGGCATACTTGCAGCCAGAACTGGTGAGGTGGTTACTTCAGGAAGTGAGCTACCCTGTAGCAGTGAGACTAAAGGTGCGCCACAGCTGCTTGTGGGTACTGATGTTCCCTTGGACAGAGTGACTGCAAAGGCAGATGTGAGTAGTAGTAGTACCCTGGCTGACAGTGAGGCACCCCCTGTCAGATGATGCCAGACTTCCTGTGGAAGGGGAGCTGGGGAGGGTGACAAAAAGAGAGTTGAGACAGGCTGAGCTCTCAGACCCTATATTGCAAGGTCTGAGGCAGGTAGCTAGGGAGGCACCTGATTGTCAAGCGAAGGGGGAATCTTTATTCTGGGACAAAGGGTTACTGTATAAAGAATGGACCCTGAGGGAGGGTTAGAAGATGAGAGTACAGCAGTTGGTAGTGCCTAGAGCCTACCATCTGGCACTTCTAGTCATAGCCCATGATATTCCCTTTGCAAATCATATGGGCATAAAATGTACAAAGAAACATATTACGCAGAACTTCTTTTGGCCTGGAATTTCCAGAGATGTAACCGGGTACTGCAGGACCTGTGAGAAGTGCCAAAAGGTAGGCAAGGCAGGGTACAATGTGATAGTTCCTTTGATGCCTTTGCCTGTGATTGAGGAGCCATTTCAGAGCGTACCTATAGATATTGTAGGGCCTCAGAGTACCCCAAGTTCCACAAGGAAGAAGTATATCCTGGTGGTAGTAGATTATACGTCATGATACCCTTAGGCAGTTGCTCTGTCCTCCATTGAGGCAGAAAAGGTGGCAAATGCTTTGTTAGTGATTTTCAGCAGGGTAGGTTTCCCAAAGGAAATACTTACTGACAGAGGTGCCAATTTCATGTCAGACTTGCTGGCTTGTCTGTGGAAGTATTGTGAGGTGAAGCACCTGAAGACCACCCCCTACCATCTCCAGACCAATGGTCTGGTTGAAAGGTTAAACTCTACAATCAACTCCATGCTATGGGCATTTGCAGAACAGTTTAAGAGGGAGTGGGACAAATATTTTCCCCATCTGTTGTTTGCTTACAGAGAGGTTCCCCAGGAATCCACAGGTTTTTCACCCTTTGAGTTGCTGTATGGGCATAGGGTGAGGGGGCCTCTAGATTTAATTTGTGATGAATGGGAAGGTGAGTGTGGATCTCACAAGGAGTCTGTTGTGTCATATGTCCTAAACTTCGGGACAAGGCTCAGGGAACTCAGGGCCTTGGCCCAGGGGAACCAGACAGAAGCCCAACAACAGAGAAAGGTGTGGTATGACAGGAATGCTCAAGCTAGAGGGTATGCTGTAGGGCAGCAGGTAATGCTTCTCATGCCTGTCTGGCACAACAAGCTGCAAGCAGCTTGGGAGGATCCCTACAAGGTGTTAAGAAAGGTAAGTGATGTTAACTACATGGTGGAACTGCTAGACAGGAGGTAGGGGCACAAACTGTACCATGTTAACATGAGGAAGCCTTACCATGATAGGGAGGCCCTTGTGCTGAGCATTTGCAGTGGATTGCAGGAGGTGTCTGAGGGAGATCTGGTGACTGATCTCCTCAGTGAGGCTTGGGCTGACACCTCAATGGAAGAGGTAACTATATCCCAGCAGCTATCTCCTACCCAGGTTTGAGAAATCAGAACAGTGTTACAGGAGTTTGGGGACATGTTCACTGGGAAATCAGGGTGCACCCACCTGGTGCAGTACCATGTGGATACAGGACCCCAAAGACCTATTAGGCAGGGCCCTTATAGGGTGCCTGAGAGAGTCAAACAGACTCTGAGGGAGGGGATACAGGAAATGTTGGAACTAGGGTTAATTCAAGAGTCCAACAGTCCCTGGGCCTCCCCAGTGGTGCTGGTGCCAAAGAAGGATGGCAGCACCAGGTGCTGTGTAGACTACAGGAAATTAAATAGTCATACAGAATCAGATGCTTACCCCATGCCTAGGACAGATGAGGCCCTAGAGCAGTTGGGTGGGGCTACGTATCTTACAACTATTGATCTTACCAAGGGTTACTGGCAGGTGCCCTTGACTCCCAGTTCTAGAGCGAGGTCAGCCTTTGTGACTCCTTTTGGCTTGTATGAGTTCACAAAAATGCCTTTTGGGATGAAAAATGACCCAGCAACTTTCCAGAGGCTGGTAGATCATATCCTAGCAGGAGCAGGAGTGTTTGCCCTTGCTTACCTAGATGATATTGCCATCTACAACCATTCCTGGCCAGAGCACCTTCAACATGTCAGGGAGATGTTGGACAAACTACAGAGGGGAGGATTGACCATTAATCCTCGCAAATGTCAAGTGGGTATGGCAG
This sequence comes from Protopterus annectens, assembly GCF_019279795.1. Classification (NCBI taxonomy): domain Eukaryota; kingdom Metazoa; phylum Chordata; order Ceratodontiformes; family Protopteridae; genus Protopterus; species Protopterus annectens. Next base: position 1,937,681,239 of record NC_056729.1, on the reverse strand, counting down.
AGGTCTCCTACCTGGGACATAGAGTGCGGAGTGGTAAGATCAGTCCAGAACCTGCCAACGTAGAAGCCATTCAGGCATGGCCTGCACCTGTTACCAAAAAGCAGGTGAGGGCATTCTTAGGGACAGCGTGGTACTATGGAAAGTTTGTCCCCAGTTATAGTACCATAGCTGCTTCCCTCACAGACCTGACAAGGAAGAACAGGCTAGATAAGGTAGTGTGGACCACAGCATGTGAGCAGCCATTCCAGATGCTTAAGGAAGCTTTGGGGTGACCCCTTGTGTTAGCTAGTCCAGATTACAGCAAATAATTTGTTGTGCAGGTGGATGGTTCACACCATGGGGTGGGGGCTGTAGTTAAGTCAGATTTCTTCAAATGGAGAAGAGCACCCAGTGGTTTATCTCAGTCATAGGCTCCAACCCAGGGAGAAATGCAATGCAACTGTAGAAAACGAATGTCTAGCCATAGTATGGGCACTGCAGAAACTTCAGCCGTATCTGTATGGAAGAAAATTCACTGTAGTGACAGATCACAATCCGCTAACATGGATAAACAGAGCCAGCCAGCAAAATGACTAGTTGCTAAGATGGAGCCTAGGATTGCAAGCATATGATATGTCAGTGCAACACCACAGTGGGATAAGCAATGCCAATGCAGATGGGCTCTGAAGACAGGGAATGGGGTAAAGTATACTCAGCTAGACCTAACCCTCTCAAGCAACATTTCTCAAAGATCACTTGAAAAACTAGCTTGAGTTCTCTGGGGTGTGTGTGTGTGTGTGTGTGTGTGTGTGTGTGTGTGTGTGTGTGTGTGAAGATAGGTGAAGGCTGCCATCATAGCTAGATAGAAATTTTCCACACGGGCATTTAAGCCCATATATGACCCCTTCCATCTCACAACTATATTGTCCCTCTTCCTGAAACTTAATTTCATTGATATAATCAAACCTCTCTACTACAAAATTATACCCTGTACATCTACCACAAGGGTATGTGCCCTTCTCCCCCACCTTAACATTTATTGTGGTTTCAGGCATGCAAAACTTTCCATTTACTAAGAAATCTTTAATACTCCTACCTATTCTATAGGAAATAACCAACTTTTTAGAGTTCAAAAAATCCAGGGTATTATCTCTTTTAAAGATATCAGAAAAATATTTAATCAAATTGTGAATGTAGGTGAGGGCTGCCAGCCTAGCAATATAGAATTTTGTAGATAAGTCTGTCATTTGTAAATATTAATATAAGCCACAGGCTTGTTCTCTTAAATGTGAAAAGGCTATATTGGATGTTGAACTGAAAAAAATGTAACAACAGTGCACTCTGCTGTAAGAAAGCTGATAAGTCAAGCATTGTAAAATTCTTTGATCTAAAACTCAGAGCTGAGATGTCTAGAGGGAGGCATTCTGCCTATTGTTTTGAGACCAGATTTACTGGCTAGAATTAACATGTATAATTTATTTTATTGCTCTGGCTTCCTGACCAGCTGCAAGATCAAAAGGGCTATTAACTTCTTAGTTCTGCTAACCTGTGAACCAGAAATAAATGATGTAATCTGAAATGAATCAGTGGTACTGTGTTCTCAATTTAAGGACAGAAAGAATTAGGGCATTTGAGCATTTGTCTTGAGAACATCCAACTCACCAGCACTGCCTGTGTTCTATATGTAAGTTTATTTTAGAACTATGTTTTACCTTAGATATAACTAGGAACTAGGAAGACGTTCATGGGTAAGCACTAGGCTACATGCCCTTGTGGGCAATATTAAACTTAGCCTACTTCCTTTTTGGCGTTCAAATTATTTATGGCACTATCCACATCACCAGGGGTGCATCTAGTTGCTCACAGAAACCTCACACTACAAATGCACTCCTTTCCCTGTACCAGAGCTGTAAACTAAACTTGGTTCACGTGGGTCATATTACATTACATTAAACTGTACTAGTTATGTTCTGAAGCAAGTGTAAGCAACAAACCTTTAGCGACACACTTTACATCCTTACCATTTATAACACCAAAGTAAACTTTTTTGATGCAAACGTGTGTTGTTTTGCATTTTATTTTGTTGAGTAGCATGACCCACTGATATTTTTTCCTCAGAGCTGAAAATTATTTCCATGACATCATGAAAGACTGAACCCACAATGCCTCATTACTTAAACTAATGTATAGATCATGTATTTCCATACTAAATATATCTGTAACAGTTTCTCACTTACTTGATATATGTTGCCACCTCATTAATGTGTGTGGAACACATCCCATTGAAAACTAACACGTTTCATAGGAGAATGCAAAGCTAATTTCCCTGACTTCCATTTTAAGCCTAGCCAATAACCCAAAACCAGAATCAAATGGTGCGTCCTGTGCCTTTGAGTTGAAAACCTTAAACAATATGCCAAACCCACCTTCCTTTTATGGTAAACTCACTTCTACATGTAATGCAGTTGTGAAAATGACAATGTCAGTAAGAAATTGCTACTCTGAAGAGGTAAGTTATTTTGCTTACTCATTATGCTCTGTACGTAATATGTAAATCATGGTCCAGTACCTACAGGGACACCATTTTGTGGGTGTAGTTATAGAGAAAAATCTACATAAACAGTGAAAGCAAAAAATCAGCCATCACACAGTAATTATCCTTTTTTTATAAAATCATTTGCAGCTTTAACATCAGTAGTATCCTGAGTAAGTGACCAATACGTTTTAAGAGCCGGTCATCAAAGTCATCAAAATCCAGACCTGAACACGCAGCAAAACCGAAAACAATAAAAACCTGAAAGCAAAACTTTGCGCATTTCCAGTTTGAAATGTTCCTCGAGAATCTTTTTTTTTATTGAGTGGCAATGCTTATTTTGGTTAAGACCAATTGCTTCACAGACTAAAGAACTTTGGATATGTTATGGTTTAAGTAAAAGCACCGTTAGCGAGAGAAAGTGAAGGTGTGTTTCTCTTGGAAGAAAGGGTTTTTCCTCCTTACAGAAATATTATTGTACTTGTTGCTAGCATTTTTCCTAAATGCCTTTAAACTTTCTACTGTAAATGGTCCAGAAGTTTAGCTGGTAACATGCAATAACAACTTGTATAGGTGCTATTGTGTAATAAGCCCAGCAACAAAAGAATGACATCATAAAATAGATGCATAATTAAAATGTAAATGAAAGTACAATATAAAAAAGTTGTTGAGATAAGCTATCTGCAACATGCAATAAATAACAGGTCTCAGAACACAAGCACAATTTTCATATAAAACAGAATACAAACAAACAAATAAATAAATACAACCCTTGAGTAAGAAAAATAATACAAATGAATACATAAATCAAAATTGTATAATATCAATGTGCCATATCTGGGTTATGGATAATTTTACTCCAAATGCAGAGTATTTTAAGAATGAAAAACAGCATTTTACAACTACTCCATGTAAGCAACAAGCAGGCTTTCGGTCATAAGGTCAAGTTAACAGCAGTAGCTAACACTCAAGGGCACCAGAGAATTACAAAAAGTTTTTTTTACGCACATTCTCCTTTAAGAAGAAGTCCTAGTCCAGTCGCAGGCATGCTGACATCATCACTGTCAGTTTGAGGTTTGTGAGCAGGAACTCACACAGGCGGGACCTGACAACCAGACAGTTAGCAAGCGGCAGCACTTTCAGGAAGAGAGAGGTATGGGAGCAGGACCGGACACTTAGCAAGCAGCAGCTGAAACAAACTGGAAGGAAGATGGGGCACTTTCAGGTGTGGGTGTGTGTGTGTGTGTGTGTGTGTGTGTGTGTGTGTGTGTGTGTGTGTGTGTGTGTGTGGTGGTGGGTAGTGAATAAGGCTTGAACCCTGTACCTTGGGCCCAAGTGGCAAGAGCCTGAATTTACCCACCACCATTTGTAAAAATGTTGCAGGATTTTCCCTCATACTTTTTCTGTTCCTCATAAAATCTGTGGTTTCTGCATTTGTGTCCTTGTTGCCAGACAGCTACATGTTCTTTGGTTTTATTCTTGGCTGTCTGGAGTGTTTCTCCCTGGGCCTCTGCTAAAACTTAGCTTTTTTTTTTTTTTTCAAAGTCAGACTTTCCTGGTTAACAAAAGTTAAAAAAATGGACACACTTGTCAGACTTCATATTCTTCAGAAAGTGTATGGTAACAAAAACGTTTATTCTAGCAATTTTCTAAGTGTACAAGATGGATATTTGAAATGTATCCCTGTGTTTGGGACTGTACCCCCCATTATTGGCCCAGGTTTTGTGCTAGGGTTGAGAGTTATGGTAAGAACTGAATTCACTGAATATGTTTGGGGGCTGTATTCACCCAGTATTGGCTTTGTTTAGGTAGTGTTTGGGACTGTATTCCCCCCCATTATTGGCTTCATCCAGGTTTTGTGCTAGGGTTGAGAGTTATGGTAAGAACTGAATTCACTGAATATGTTTGAGGGCTGTATTCACCCAGTATTGGCTTTGTTCAGGTATTTATTGGCTTCATCCAGGTTTTTGCTAATGTTGAGAGCTATGGTAAGAACTGATTTCACTGAATATGTTTGGGGGCTATATTCTCCCATTGCTGGCTTTGTCCGGGTGTTATTTGCTAAGAGGTTGAGAGCTATGGTGAGAACTGAATTCACTGAATGTTTGGTGGTTGTAGTAGTCACCCATTATTGGCTTTGTTCAGGTCTTTTGTGCTAAGAGGCTGACATTTGTGCTATGGTGAGAACTGAATTCACTAAATGGTAGCTATTTAAGTTTCAGTCTTCCTCTTTCACAAAACAGTTGATTAGTGGTATGTTGCTCTGACTGTTTTGCACGGGGTCCCCTGGGTTCAAGATGTGGCAGTGAAATGTATGGTGGTACATTTTATTCTAGCAACTTTCAAACATTATACAAGCAATGTTTAAAATGTGTCTCTGGTTTTTGGCCTTTTGTCTCCCCCCGCCCCCAATAAATTTTGGCTTTTTCCAGATTTCTTGTGCTGAAAAGTTCAGAGATACAGCTGAGTGTCGGAGTAGATTTTACAAGGAGCTGAGAGCTGCAGGGGAGCAAAAGTTTAGTGCTGCTTGTGTTTAGTCTGCTTGCATTGTTAATAGCACAACATATAGTGTACTTGCTTTAGATGCTGAAGGCTGTGGGTTCTACTCCCACAGTAGGTAAATGCATTGCTGATGCTGTATTGTGTTGTAAAGGGGGTGGATACTGCAGTCTTTTTGGCAAAGATACCTAGTAACTATGAACCTGTTAACAGTTTGCTATCCATTCTATTACTAGCTTTTCATTTTTATTGCATGCAACAAAAGCAATTTATTCTTCAAGAGTAACAGGCACTTTATTTGTAGATTAAACAATGACATATAAAGTGTTTGCTAGCAGCAACCTCTTTATTTGTTACAAATTTTTCAATGTGGAGTTTACTACTTCAGAGATTGTGCATTTTTACTGATACTGGTGGACTTGAGTAGACTTTTATGATGGAAATGTTCTGAATTGGGCAGTTTTGTCATTAGTGGATGCTTTTGTTTCATTGTTTACTGGAAAAATGTTCAAAACAATAAATTTAAAATGCCCTCTAACAACTGTACTGTATTGTACAAGGACTATAATGTAATACAGTCAGTAAGGTGTATCAAAGAGCATGTGTATGTTATGTTCGAGGGGCCTATGATTTTGTAGACAGCCCAGAGTTAATATTTGCCATTGGCAAAATGTATTTTCTCTGAAAGTGGGTTTCAGTGCTGTTTCAATGCATGCGAGTTTCAAGAGCAGAGAAGTTTTAATGTTGGTCTATTTTCATTGTGAGACTGCATTGCTTTAACAGATATGTATTAGGGTTTGTGCTGTAAAATGCAAAATAAAACTTTCAAATGAAATCCTAAATCATCGCAGAAGTAAAGCAGTATGCACATTAGTGTTTATGATAAATGGGGCAAAATAACCAAGGAATGGGACATTGGAATGGCTGCAGGGGGGAGGCTCCATTTGACCATGATTTTGAGAGGGGGAGGTAACAAGCTCAGACAGCCCCGGTTGAACTATACCTCTCAGTTGTCCATATCTTTGCAGAATGAATAGATATTTGCTGCTTATTTTTGGTTTGTTCTCAAATTTGTGATTTTCTAGCAAATCATTTAGGAATGAAGCCATTAAATGACAGACATTGAGTTTCAGATGTCATAACCTTCAGAAAAATGCATGCTAATGCAAGACTGTCTTATACAAGAGCAATTTTTAGTAGTGTTTGTATGTTCCCCAATATATTTGGCCTTGTTCAGATTTCCTGCATTAAGAGGTTGAGAGGAACGTGCAAATCACTTTGTAGATTAGGAATATCCAAACATCTCAATTGTCCCCAATTCTGGCTCAAAATGTTGCTCTCCTAATAATCCCTCCTCCAAAATGGCAATTTTGGAAGAAAATGTGGAGGGTTTACAATTATATACAACTGTAATGATCACTTATAGATTAACTTTATTTCAGAAATGCATGTGGATGCTCTTATTTTGTTAGCTGCTTCAAGTTTTCTGTTAATATTAAAATGGTGTCCCTTTTTGACTGGTATTTTGCATCACATTTTCGTCCTTTTTCATAAAATTGTGGTTTTCTGGCAAATTAGTGGCAAGTCATTAAAGATTGAAGTTAGAAAATAATGGCAGACATTTGAGTTTCAGATTTCATACCCTTCAGAAAACTTGTACTAATGCAAGATCTACCTGTTCTATTTAAGTTATAAGAGCAATATTTAAAAGGCTTGTCACACTTCTAGTTCTATGTATGGCTTTGTCCAGATTTCTTGCTCTGAAGTTGAGAGGTATGTGTGTCAGATCCATCACTGTCAGCCAGAGACATTTCAAATTGTGACATACTTATTGCACCCCACTCCCCATTGTAGTGGCTCTGGATGTGTCCATGGAAGGCAAGGAGCAGTTATGCAGTGTAAATGTGCAGAGTATTCCCCATCCAAAGTAGATCACAAAGCTTTTCATCTGTCCTTGATTTTGCAAAATGTTCTGGTTTTCTATCAGATTTTTGTACTGTTGATTTATGCTTCTTATTCTGGAACTGTATGCTGTCACAGTGCCCTGTTGCTCTGTTTAAGTAGCCATGGTTTAATGAACATCAGGTAAGCTTGTCGGAGATTGTAAGATGCAAGCAAGCTTTAGTGTCTGATATTGTAAGATGCAAGTAAGCTTTAGTAAGTATATTGTTAGCGACTTACCAGCATTGAAAGCCTTCCTCTTGTTGCCATGCAGAGAATATTTACATGACTAGATAATGTATAAGCCTTGGGTATTGAAATGCATATGACAGTTTTATTTATTTTATTTGCAGTTGGTTTGCCAGGATAGTCCATTGGGCCAAATGAACCCGTTTTCAATGGAGTCCTGGGGAGAAAAGCTGCAAAACTAAGTAGGTTATTAATAGATATACAAATTATACAATTACACAGAAGTTAATCATACAAGAAATAACAATTTGAAAATAATACAACTAAGCTAGTACAATCTAGTGATGAAATTAATAGGTAATACAGACTAAAGGGAAATTTAGCACAAAAGCACTGAGAAATAACAACATATTTGGAAGCATTTCATGACAATATTGAGGAATAATAACATATTAGGAAGCAATGCACAAAAGTACTGAGAAGCAATAACGTATTAGGGAAGCAATACTTGGGAAGTGTGGCCTAGTATATTCTTTCTGATTATTGTAGGAATAATAATATGTATGAGTTAGGGTGGGTAATTAGGAAAGTTGCAGGAGGAAACAGAGGAAGAAAGAAGATGGAGTTTGCAAGTGTTATGTGGTGGGAGCAAGAGCATTCCCACTGGGATACTAGATGTGAGTGAAGAGATCTTTTAAATATAAAATGGTTGGGGGTGGTGCGCTGGAAGGTGGTAGGGAGTTCCAAAGGCATGCAAGGCCATAAGACAGAAGATTTTTGCCTGGGGGACTAGTTGGTTTATATACTTCTAATAGATTTTGCTTGTTGGACCTTAATACTCTTGCAGGAAGGTGCATTTTAAAGGCTGATGAAAGGGAGGGACAAAGGGAGGGGTTGAAAATGAGCTTATGTGCAAGATTTAGTTGAGTATATGTGAGATAACTGGGTAGCTCTAGCCATTTTAGTTTTTGGAGAGAGGAACAGTGGTGGGTGGAGGACTTGTGGTTGGTAGCGAACTTGGCAATTTTGTTGCAGCAAGAGGAAAGTTGTGTTTTTAGAGAGGTCTGTAGATTAGTTAGGAGTGGAGCTCCATAGAGAAGGGGGGGATAAGAAATGAGGTAGAGAGGTGATTTTGGTAGCAGGTGTAAGGTAATGATTTTTTCTTGATATTTAACTGTAGGTGGGAGTTGAATTTGAGCTGGTTATCAATTTGGACCCCAAGTAACTTGGTCTCGGACACCAGTTCCAGGGGTAGATTATTTTGTCTAGAGATGTGGAATGTGTTTATATTGAAAGAAGTTGCCTTAGAGGGGATGAATAACATTAATTTGGTTTTAGAGGCATTGAGTGCTAGGTGATTCCTTTTCATCCATTGCTCAGTTGTTGTAAAAGCATCTTGAGTCAGTTTTAGGAGTGAGGGATAGAGGTGGCAGCAGATAATAGCAGAATCATCGGCATATTGGATGATGTCTGAGAATGGGATAGAGTTGGAAATCCTTTATAAATATATTGAAGAGAAGGGGACTCAGTATAGAGCCCTGGGGGTACCCCGGTAGGAGTATTTAGAAATGAGGAGGTGGCCTTTTTCCATTTGACTGCTTGAGATCTGTTAGATAAGTAGCTGGAGAACCAGTTCAAGGAGGAGGGAGATAGGTTAAGTTTAGAAAGTTTAGTTAGTAGCAGGCTGTGAGAGTGTGTCAAAGGCCTTAGAGAGGTCGAGTAGTAGGGTAGAAACAATTTGGCCAGAGTCGGGCTTTATTTACAGTTTCAAGGAAGGAGAGGAGGGCGGTCATAATGCTATGATGTGGTCTGACTCTATGTGTGGGAGTTAGTAGGTGATTATCTAAGAGACGTGGAAGGAGTTGTAGTTGGATACACTTTTCTAGGAGTTTAGAGATGGGGACAGCATAGCGCTGGGGCGAAAATTAGTAACATTGTTGTTGTTGCCACCTTTTATGTAGAGGTATGATAAAGGCCCTTTTCCAGACTTGGGGTACTATACATTCTTGGATAGAGCAGTTGATTAAAATGCTAATAGGGTAGCGATTGCTTCAGCAGCTTTGCTAAGAAAGTAAGAAGGGATGTTATCAGGAGCATTGGTGCATGGCTTCAGTTTCATAAGGAATTTCTTTATAGTAGAAGTTGGGTATAGGTTTAAATGAGAAAAAAGGAGTGTGAAGAGGGAGAATTAGGGGCAGATGAAGCTGATGAAGTAGTAGGAGCAGTGGAGGGATGGGAGTTAGTAGATGGGAATGAGGAAGTAGTAGCAGTGTAGTGGTGTTAGAGAAAGATGGCGTTAATTTGGAAATGGATTCAATGAAGAGTTAAATTGGGTAGCCAAGTCTTGGTCAGGAGCATTTGGGTCTGGGGTAGGGGTATCTGGTTTGCTGGGGTTAAGTAGAGATACCTTTCCAAAATTTCTGAGGGTTTGATTTTATTATTTTGAAGTGTGGAAAAGTAGTTTTGTCGGTCTAAGATTATGAGCTTTTTTACCTTATTTCAAAGTATTTTATATTCATTGTAATAAAAGGACAGGATTACAGTATTTTCAGAAGCTCATTACATTTTATTGCAGACCAGTGTCTTATAGCAGTGTCTGTGTGTTAGTACACTTGTAGTTGGGTCAGGGTGGCTTTAATGGTATATGGTAAATAAGCATTGCTACCTTATTTAAAAGCCAAGCCCTGCAACAACTAGCTCCACACTGAAGTCAAAACACAATAGCTCTGGTGGGTAAATGTACTCTGTAGTAATCAAAAAAGGCAAATGTTTAAAATAACTACAGCTTATGTGCAAACACAATAGGTAGTGATGAAACAATGCTCTGCTAAAAATGCTTTAATGCTCCACAATGCTGAGCTGCAGATCAGTTATCACTGGCTACCAGGATTTCACCCACTTCAGCTCAAGCACGGTGCCGTTCAGTGCAACCTTCCCAGAACTAATTTGTCTGACCAGAATTATTTGGTGTGTGTATAAGAGGGAGGTAGCATACCCCTCAGCTGTCCAGATTTTTGCCCCATATTCCTCCTAAAAAGGATTGAAGTTGCAGAATGAGACATTTCAGTTTTAGATGTCATGTCATTTAGAAAAATGCATACCAACACAAATCCTGTTACTCTTGCAATTTTCTAAGTTTCTGAGAGCCATATTTATAATCTGTCCCTATTTATTTTAGGCTTTGTCCAGATTTCTTGCACTAAGGTTGAGGCCTTGAGGGTGTGGTATGTTTGTGAGAAAGTGAAATGCCCAAGTTAGAGTTAACAGGTGGAATTTTCAAGTGCATTTTCAAGGAACTGTGAGTTTTAAGGAAGCTAAGTTCACTGCTGCTCATGCCAAGTCTATTTACAATGTGCAACTGTTTTGTTTAGCAAATGGTATCTCTATTGTGGTATAAAGTTTTAAAGCTATGTTAGTAGCACCACAAGTAGAATACTTGCATCTTAATGTAAAGGCTTGAGGTTCTATTCCTACAGCATATACATTTGTATGCTGCAGTCCTCAGGATGTCCTCCTTTGGATGAGATGCCTAATAACTATGAACCTGTTTTTCAGCTTGTCATCCATTTTCTATTGCAATATACCAGCTTACCATTTTTTAATTTAACATAGGCAATTTATTCTTTGACGGCAACAGGCACTGAATTTGTAGATGAAACACTGAAATATACAGTTGTTTTCTAGCAACAACATCTTCATTAGTTTCAGATATCTTTAATGTGGAATTATTCAGATTACTTTTACTTCAGCAGAGTCACTCAAACAAGTGCTGCTGTATAATACAAGGGATATAATTCAATTATATATTATAATTAATACAATCAGGTAAATCAAATAACTTTTGCATGGCCCTAACGGTGTGCAAGGAGCCTATTGCTTGAAAACAGTTCAAAGGTAAATAACCTGCCACTGGCCAGATGCATTTTCTTTGAATGTGGGTTTCAATGCTGTTTCATTGAATGTGAGTTTCAAAAGTAGAGAAGCTTTAATGCCAAGTCTGTTTTCATTGTAAGAGCTTTGTTTAGGTTTAGTAAATGTCTCAGTGTTTGGGCTATAATGTTTGAAATAAAAGTTGTAAATGCCTATTGCTTGAAAACAGTTCAAAGGTAAATAACCTGCCACTGGCCAGATGCATTTTCTTTGAATGTGGGTTTCAATGCTGTTTCATTGAATGTGAGTTTCAAAAGTAGAGAAGCTTTAATGCCAAGTCTGTTTTCATTGTAAGATTATTGCTTTGTTTAGGTTTAGTAAATGTCTCAGTGTTTGGGCTATAATGTTTGAAATAAAAGTTGTAAATTAAATCCAACTGCCTGTAATCATTGTAGAACTAAAGCATAAAACAGTATGCACACAGATTTGAACAGTGTCTACAGTAAATGGGGAGAAATAGCCAAGTAATGGGACACTGGAATGGTTGTGTGGGCGGGGCTTGGGGTGGGTGGACTTGGGCGGGGCTGTGTTGGCAGGGGGCGGGGTGAGCTATGTGGGTGGGGCTCTGGGTTTGCACCCCCCCCTGCAAAAAATCCTGCGGGCTCCCTTGCTAACACTGATGCTGTTGTCAGTGCATTTATTACAGTACTGATGGTAAATTTCATGTTAAATCCACTCCCCCCCCCAGACTATACAATGTACTTATTCTAATTGATAGAGGTGAGAACAGTAATAGATTTTCACATCATGAGTCATAAAAGTCAGCCGGCTTCAATTTATTCTAGAACGTCTCACAAAAGGTAGCTACGTATTTCCATTTCACACTACTTCTCTGCTACATCATGTCTAATTTGAAAAGGGCTTAAGTAATTCATCAAAAACCATCTTCCCAAATACAACACTTATGTTACGTACACCAGCATGTCACTGGCACAGCCTAAGTCTTCCCTGTCTGTTTAGCCATACATCTCAACCTGCAAGTACACGAAATCTGGACAAACCCCCTAAAAAGTGAGGGGACAAAGATCCAAAATCAGGAGCACATTTTAAACATTGGTGTTATTAACTAGGAAAGTTAATAGAATAACAAGTTTTGCATTAGCATGTATTTTTGAAGGATATGAAGTCTGAAACTCAACTGTATTTCACTATTTAGTGACTTCAATCGACAACAATTTGCCAGAAGACCACAAATTTTATGAAGGACCGACCAAACATATGAAGCAAAAATCTGGGCATTCTGTGGAAATCTGGACAGTTGAGAGATATGAATGTAGCTCATCAGTACATTTTATTTTTCAAGTTATATATATCTTAGCACTGACTTTCTTAATATACCAAGTAGTTCCAAAATTCAGAGAGTTGCATGGTGTTATGGCACTTCTGGCTGCCAGATGATCTGAATATTTTAGTATAATTATCTTATTGGTCATTATTATCATAAATATTTACTGCGGTATGCACACTGTGCCATGCAGCCATCATTTCAGGAGGGATTGTTCTGGAACCTTGTCAAGCTTCGCAATGTTAGGATGCAAAGAACTGCAAATATTCTAAAAGCTTTGTATAGCCACATGGGGTGGTTCTAGGGCAAGGGCTAGCGTGTCTTGTAGATGCTCTACCTGTTCTTTGAGTCATGCACAACCAAAACTGATGACACAGTATCTGTGACACAGCCATTTCTAATGTATATGGCATCTATATCAAATAAAATCATAAAGATGACATTCTACTCTCTGTACATCCTCCATTTACAAGTGGGATTGCTTATGCAATGAGGAGGAGGAGCTTCACTAAATTATGGATGAATAAGACAATTATTCAACCACATGATTGTCTTAGACCATTGACACAAAATGCATGCCTCTGAATATATTAGTCCTAGGATTACATACTTATGAATAAACTTTTTGTTAATGCTTTTGACTGAGCTGACCACTTGGAATCTGCATTTTTCAGCTGTTTCTCGGTCATTAGGAAGACTGAAATTTTCTTGTCTAGCTTTATAGTCTCCAGTACATGCATTTTAGCCTCCTACAGATTTATAATATGGAGTGAGCCTGGAGTGTACAGGACCGCAACAAAAAAAAAAACAAAACCTCATCTGAGCATATTAAGAGCAACCAAATATAAATAATATTGAAGTGTAAGTTCTGAAACTCATCTGTGTTAATATGTGCTAAGTACAACCACATGTAAACTGCACTACATGTCTATGATCATCAGAAAGTCATCTGTGTTTGCAATGTGCAATAATTAGCTATTGTCTATTTGTCCATGCTATACTACTTTTTTATGTATATGCTAGCCGAATAATGTATACTACCTTTTATTGCTTCTTGCCTGAGTCATGACTAAAAAGCATCTGCCAACCACACACATACAAGTAAGAAACAGACTGACTAATATGCTTTTGCATGACTATTGTATTACTCCATATATTTATTCTATTTGCAACTCCAAAATTGTTGGCGTTTAGTTCCCTTTTATTGTTAGGCATACATAAGTATTCAATTTCCAGGCATACATACGTGCTCAATTTCCTTCAAGTATTACTACAAATTGTTCACTATATATATATATATATATATATATATATATATATATATATATATGTATATCTGTGTATTATTAGGACATAAGTTCCCTTCCTTATTACATTTCCATGTTCTTAAGCAGTGATTTACATATAACTTTTGTTGTACATTTAGGCTCACTGCACTGCAGTGCAACATGGGACTATAGGTCACTACGTCACTGCACCAGTCTGCGTATGGCTGATTTCAGCACACGTGCACAGTGCTTACTGTGCAACTTGTCTGTAAATCCCCTCCCTTGCTTGGTCATTTTTCTTTTTATTTTGTTTTGGCAGTTACTGTTCAAACAAAGGTACCGTATGCATTTTTTAATAAATGTGCAATCACCTAAGCATTCAAGTGCAGTATATGTCGCAAGATAATTTAGCAGTGATAACAATAATAAGGAAATATGCAGCAGTATTATATTCCATGTAACAGTTTGTAAGTAATGAAAGAAAATAAAATGATACGCAAACACCAGAACAAGGGACCTAAGTCTTGACCAACAAAGGAAGTTTGCTATGCAGACTGATTTGTCTTTGATCTCCTGACACATTAGGCGGGGGGTGGGTGGAAGGCTGGGTAACGATAAGAGGGTGGATTTGAGGTGTAACTAGTTTTGAGATGCAATGAGAGATGGAAGTGAGGTAAACCAATAGGGAAATTGGTGGGTGGATTCATAAGCGCTTATATAAGGCAAGGTAGGAGCTAAGTTCAGTCTGTTGGTGCTGGCATCTCTGAAGCTCTCTCTCCCTCTTTTTCAAGATCTGTGAACAGAGGGCCAATGCCTTCTGTTTAGAAGTAGCCCCTGCCTTCCTTTTTCACTTCAGATTGGTTAAGGTGAGTACTCTTATACTTCCCTGGTTGGAAGATTTGCAAGGGAGTGGCTGGTTGTCAAGCTGATGATTGTGTTGACAGATAACCAAAAGCAAACTAATGCACCTGTTTGTTTCCACTGTAAATAATGTTTTTGGTTGGACTGCAGCGGTTATTGATGCTTTCACTTGCACTGTTGCTAACTATGTAGAACATTCAGTTATGATATAGTTGAGATTTGATTCAATAAATGGTTATATTGCATTCTCAGTAATTTTGTTCAGGGGATTTGGGAGACAAATAATAGAACATGAGGGAGTGATGGCTTCATTACACAGTAGTTCCCCAATTTCTGCAATAAGCTGCCCTTATAGATTAAGCAATGTGACATATTATTGTCTTTCATACAGAACCCAGATGGATTTTAACCCATGATTAACTGGCCTAGCCCTCATCTAAGAAGGTGGTATACCATTAGGGTGGGTTTTAGCAAGATGTTGATAGTTATGAGACTAAATTGCCTTGACATTCCTATGAATGCTATAATGGTACAATCAAAGCTAAAGATATTGCCATATATTTCTAACTAGTTAATGTATTCTTTTACTTTTCCCCATCTCTGGTTGGGAAGGATGTGTTGTTATTTTGAGAGTGTGATCTGTTATCTTGCTTTTGACATTGTCAAATAAAATCAGGACTGGTGATATGAACCCACCATCACTGTAATTACACTCTACAAACACAAAAGCTAGACTTGTTAATTCAACACGATGCTTATCTCACATATTTCTGTGTATTATTTCACTTTATCACTGTAACTTACTTCAGCTTTTTTAAGGCCTCAAAGACCACATAAATGAGTACTGTTATAAATAAAACTAAGTTCAACTGGGTAGGTAACAGTTATTTTGTTTTCCAAGTATTTAAGTAATTATTAATCCTTTGACAATTACAAATGAGTCACATTCCAGCCATTCGTTCACTTGCATCGATCCATGATAGAAACCGTAATACAGTTTCTGTGAGAAGGCATCATGAGCTGAATTTACAAGCTGAGGATTTTTACAAGTGCTCTAGTAGAGACTAGTGTCTTTGATGATTTAAAACATTATTTTAATAAGTAAGACTCTAAAATAGGAGAAAGATAAATCCCGGGCAAGTCTCCAGCATTTTCATTATTCATTTCGGTAAAAAACGATTTAAGAATATGTTGCCTAGTCTTAGGATTTAAAATGCAAGTAGGATCTTCAAGCAGACACTTACAATAAAAATAAAGTCGGATTGTTTGTTCACCTTCTTCAGTTAAAACAGAAACTGTATGACACAATTTACTGAAATGGAAACAGAATATAAGAGGAGACAGTCTGAGAAGCATTTAATGTGTTTCTTTTGAATTCCATCTGTCGTGCTATTTACTATATAACGTTTCATTATTTCTGAATTGTAGGCTTTCATTTTTTATAGTCATCCATACTGCTAAATGTATTTATTTTTTAATGGAAGCAAAAAGCAACTGGCATATCAGAAGTGTTACTGTTCTTTTATTGGAACAGGGCAAAGTCTTTGAGGCATGTGTCTATTTCCTCATTAATGAATTTATTAATGATATACTCAGTTTGAACAAGGGAAATGTGATTTCTGTTATAATATTATGAAAATAGTTCTCTCTGCATTCAGACCACCCAGTGAATCTCTTAACATATAACAACCCAATTCTGTTTAAATCAAGATAATTATGAACATTTTTCATTCTGTATAATACCTTCTCATTTTATTCCAATACAGCAATGACTTTAATAATGATTGTAAGCAGTTGTGAATCACTTTGTCATTCTTTTGTTTGAAATAGCCAGTTTGTACTTACAGATTTTTTAATGTTACCTTTCAGTGCAATATATTTCTTTTGTAAAAGCACATTGTACTCATTGGGTGCTCAGTGTTCCTGCCATAATCCAAAGACATGCAGGGAGGTGAATTGACAATCCTTCAGTTTGCCCATAGTTGTATGTGCAGAGTGTGTGTGTGTGTGTGTGTGTGTGTGTGTGTGTGTGTGTGTGTGTGTGTGTGTGTGTGTGTGTTTGTGTGTGTGTGTGTGTGTGGGCATATGGGTTTGTGCACACATGGCATCACGGCATCTTGTGCAGGATTGGGTCTCTTTCTGAAGCCCACTAGTTGCCAGAATAGATTTTGGCTTTCTCAAGTCTTTGAAAACAATGCAACAGATATAGGCGCATGAATGAATAAATTAATACCACTGTATTTTACAGAGTTTTAGAGGTTCTATAAAACAGTGATAATGACAAATGTTTGAACATAAAAAGCATTAGTAATCAATATCTTGCCTCCTAGTACAGTGGCAGCCATTCAATGTGATTAGAAATGGGTGTAGCATGATGAAAATCCAATATCGGGTCACAAGACATTACTTTCTGCTAGACTGGAGCAGAGCTTTCCTATGGTTAAGTGAGATGGACAGAGCAACAAGCAGTATTCAAATGGACTATGGGGAAATGAAATTTAAGTGTGTGTAGCATAGCCTATACATGGTTCCTTACCTTAACAAAACTGTTCAGCATTACACTGCCAATAATGCACTGAAGACCAGACAGGATCTGGCAGCTGTACACCCTGACACTTTGCACCTCAGCTGCAGCTTTAACCATGCATTAAACATAATAAGCTGCTTTTATGGAAAAAATAGTAACTTTTTACCTTTCTGTTGGAGAGATGGAGCATCAGCATTTATTTCTGTAGTGAGTAGATGTTTTGTTTTGTTTTTTCATCAAGATTTGCCTATCGATTTTCTAACATCTTTACAAAAAAACTTTCCTTCCAATGTAGTCTCCTTTGGTTTGTAGTACTCATTTGGTTTTTACTAGCACTGTTAGCAGATATACTACTTATTTTAACATGCAGTTTTCAACAAACCAAGCAAAACAAACAGTAAATGCTGACACACTAAACATGGGTAAGGAAACGTATGCACCATGCAGGGTACACTTTAACTGCATCTCAAATACAATCGTGTATAGATAATTTAATCATCAGTCAACTTGATGTACCATTAAGGTATTATACCGTTAACACATAAAGTGTCACCGTAACACCAATTTTGATTTGATATATATTTGATTTTCATATAGAAGAAATCTATAGGCATTTCATCAGGCACATTTAAATACATCTTTTTATAGATACAACCTCTAGGGGAGAAGGTACCTGCAACTTTTAAGAATTGACTTTCATGACATTAGATTTGTGAAGTCATTCTTACTGTATTTGTTTTATTTAAGCTTGGAAGCATTTGAATTAATATTATCCTTTATCTGTCAAGTATGATTAGTACAAAATCAGTTTATCTTCTGTAAAAAAACAACAAACCTTTTTTTTTTTTGTTTCCTCTGCTTCTGTCAGTATGAGTTCTCTAGTTAGTTACCCTGGAGTAAGTGACTCATCTGTTCACTGTTAGGGTACAAACATGAATTGCATTGTAAAACAGTAGAACAGTGGACCATCACAAGTTCTGATAGTGAAAAATAATTGCAGTCTGTGTTAGTGTGAGGTATGAATACTGTGGCCAGAATCCCTTTTACTTGGTCATAAACATCAGAGGTATAGCCAGTCAGAGAGTGGTGAATTTGGGCATAAGGGTGTTAGTCTTAGTGTAAAAACACTAACCAGAGCACTCCAAAAAGTTATCAACTGAATGAACCAACAGAAATCAAAAAGAACACAAAAAAGTTTGAATTAAACTGTACATACCATTTCTGGCTGTTACGTTTCTGGTTCTCATGCTGTTATTGGTTTCTGTTGGTTCATTTAGTGTGAGGGCAACTACTTTCTACAATCACCTGATCATATTTATGTCTTCAATCTGAATTGTCAAGTTAATTCTGTGTGTGGGTGTATTTGTCTCTGTGTGAGAAAAGGGAAAGGGAATAGAAGAAAAAGTGTTAATATAAGCAAAGTATGGAGGAAAGAAAAAATCACCAGGTTAATACATATGTACATCCATGGGATGATTCTGAAACTACACAGAGTAGACTGAAAATGGAATGCACTTAATTAATCCTCAAAAAATACCTGTAGCCTTAACAGAAGATTATTAAAAGCTGATGTGTGTATACCACAAATTTTGTAAATTTTAAGTGATAATTGGAAAACATAGGTAAAGATTTAATATATTCTATGAATGTTAATTATTTATTTAACATTTGCTTCCTGGGAAAGTCCATCTGGGACAGAGCCCATTTTCATTGGAGAAACACTCCAGATGCATGTCTTTGGAATATGGATGGAAACCAGAGTACCCAGAGGAAACCCACGTGAATGCAGGGAGGACATGCAGACTCCACACAGAAGGCACCCCAGCTGAGAATTGAACCAGAGAACTTCTTACTGTGAGACAACAATGCTAACTGCTGCACCACTCCACATTCATCATATTACATTATAATAAAATTTATCATGTAAATTTGTCTCATTTTCTTAATCCATCCAGTGATTTAACAATGATAGCTGAACAGACATTGAGTAAGGGATGAGAGAAATAAAAAAAATAATATCGAGACAAACCAGTTAGGATTTTCTTTGAATTCAGAATAATCCATCCTGTAATAATAGATTTGTTATCTATACTATGCAGGAGGGTTTCAATATGAATTTGACTTGATTTTGTGAGATTTGAAATCAAAACTCTGAATATTAGTAGACTTTCATAAGAATCTCAAGAAGTTTTGATTTTGAGATGATATGAAAAGTGATGAACCCGAATTGGATCCCAGAATAACTGAGAATTTTTGAGACATGATTTAAGTGGTAGAGATGAGTAAATATCTGAAGAAACATGTAAATCAGTTCATAGCTAGAGTTATAGAAACAGCAGCAGCCTGCTTAGTTGAAAATTAAATTGAAAGTTCATAAACCAAAAAGAGGTTGACATGTTTGTCATCAGAGGTAAAAGACTTATCTTTGAAAATTATTATTGACAAATCCATGCCAACGTGTGTTTTGAGGAAAGATAGGTACTGCATTAATGTACTTGATTTACTGGTTGCAACCTTCCTTGGTGTTCTATGCATGAATACCCCATTTGCTTGAAGGATAGCAAAGATCTTTCTTCAGAAAGAGTTAAAAATGCCCCCTAGTTTCACACAAGGATTAATAATCCACGCAGATGCTTCTTAAGAAAATTAGACTGAAAACTTTACATTTTAAACTACTTCTTACAACACATAAATGAATGAAACATAAATATAAATAAGTGAAAATAAATACATATACACATTAATGTTGTACAAGTAAAATATATAAAGATCTATGTTTTCAAAATCTAGGCTATTGTAAACCAAGACATTTTACAGTTATATATACACAGATTTTAGAGTATGATAATATGGCCCATATTCATACACAATTTAAGTTTGCAAGACAGCACAATGCAAAAGAGGATGTGCTGTCTTGTGTACTTTGCTTGACTGTCCTAATTCACAGAACCCCATTACTTCCAGTAAGTTCCTCTGGACACTTTTAGGCAGTGGGGTTCTTAGTTCTGCTTGTAACTATGGCAGTCCATGGGTGGGGTGTACATAAAATTGCTCCTCAGTGTGCTGGCCTAGTCAGAGACTTACGTCATATGGGATTTATAGGTGTCTGCACTGCACAGGTTCTATGCAGTGCAAAGCTCCCAATACCAACATATACTGGGCCAACTTGTATGCATACCTTTGCATTCCAGTGGTAGGAATCTTGGTTTGCTTCATCATGCTCAAATTGCTGATGCAGGTAAAACCATGATGTGTTGTGTATGAATGGGAGTATATATCTATATATGTCTCTGTGTCACTTTGTGTTTGAGTACTGGGACACAGCTTGAGCCGGTCCATAGGTATCAGTATATGAATGCTTATTGTGAGTGTGTGTGTGTCTGTATATATGTGTGTGTGTGTGTGTGTGTGTGTGTGTGTGTGTGTGTGTGTGTGTGTGTGTGTGTGTGTGTGCGTGTGTGTGTGTCTGTGCGTGTGTGTGTGTGCAGTGAAGTAGTCTACAGACATGTAGCTAAGGTGGGGCAACAGATTTAACTCTGTGTGGGTTACATGTGGGCAAAGGATTATATGTTTCCATTTGATGGCAGTGGTTTCCTTGAAAGATGGAAACATACCAGTTTAAAATGAAATAAAGAGTGGCTGCAGATTTTGATTACTTTGAGACAACTCATAAGGAATCTCAAGCAAAGTCTTTTAACAGAGAAGACTTTCATCCTGAGGTTTTGCAGAATAAATTAAATTAAATACAAGTGAAATGTGAGAAACATAAAAAGGAAATATTATATGATAGAAAACAAACTTAATAAGAACCCAGGAGGGCCATCACAATAATAGAACAGCAACTAAGATGTCCTTCATGGTTCACTGTTGCAGTCATCACTGTAGGGTTCTTCATGCCAGCAGCAGCCCACGATCGGCCAGAATCCCAAAGTCTGGATCGGGTGCCAGCTGGGGTCACATTTATCCTGACGTCAATGCGCCAGAAGGTATAAAGACCTCAGCTGACGCCATTTCCCCAGTCTTTCTTGTCGCGCGGTGCCCTTTGCAGTTCACTGATGCCAGTTGGCCTGTTCCTGTTTGGTTTTGGATCTAATCCCAGGTTTTTTGTTTTTTACAGATAAGTACCCCGTTGGAGAGGTCTTTTTCTTGCTCCAGTCAGATGTCAGAAAAAGTTAATAATTATATTTCTTGTGGGAAGCAAATACCTCATAGGGATTTTCACTCTTACTGTATTCCCTGCCTGGGTCCTGACCATGACGTTGCTAATTGTGTGTTTTGTTAGATTTAATCAGCGTCCTATTAGGCGTAGATATAACTTTGCCTTTTACTATTTTGGAAAAAGGTTTAATTATAACATGTCTTCAGATTCTTTTCCGGCTTCTGGGGTGTGTAAGAGGTGCAGGGATGCAGACAGGCCTCCGAGGTCCACAGCAAAGGATGTTACTCAGTTATTGCCAGTTGCTGGTTCGACAGTCGTCACTGAGGCACCTTTGCAGCCCCAGTCGTCCGCCTCTTTTGAACCAATTGCCTGTACCAACTCCGGTGTGGAGCTGATGGGGTCTTCAGAATTGCTAGGGACTGGACCTTTGGTTACTGCTCCCTCAGTTTGGTCCAGAGCCAGTAGGCAGGTACCAGCTACTGAGGGAGTTCTCAGGCCTTCACAGCTTCCTGTAAATGTGGATTCAGGTTTACATGCTAAGTCAAAGTCTAAGGCTCCAGCTAAAGTGAAGTGGCTAGCACAGGCACCTTTTGATCAGAGTCCTAGGCCTCAGAGGCAGATGGTTAGGATGGCTGAAGATCTCTTAACTATGATCAGGGGTTCTCATCCCCCTCCTGACAAGAAGCCTAGATTACAGTCCGATTAGGATTCTTCAGACCAAATGTCTGTTTCTTCTGCTTCTTCCCTTGAGCAGGATTATGCTTTTCCTCTTTATGAGGATTCTGATGCCGAAGATTCCTTTCCTTCCGCCTCTCCTCCTGAGGATTATTCTTTTGGTGAAACTTTGCATGATATGAGGGTGCATTTTCACTGGGAAGGGCAGGAATTCTCTGAATCCAAGAAAAGACTTAGGGATTTTCTTCTTCTCCCACAGCATAAGCCTCTGGCTATTCCCCATATTTTGGACATTGTTGATGATGTTTTTTCGGAAGCTTCTCTCTCTCCTGATTCTTTTCCCCCTACTCCAGCCAAACCGGATAGGTATTATAAGTTTCCAGATTCTCATACATTTCTTTTTAAAAATCTTTCGCCTGATCCAGAAACAATTTCTCAGGGTCCTAAGGGTGTTAAAGCGGCCTCTACTAAAAATCCTATTCCCTTTGACTGAGAGTCCAGGGCTTTGGAGAGATGGGGTAAAAAGGTTTATACTTCTGCTACATTGTCTATTAGGGTTTTGAACTGTCAATTTCATATGCTGAAGTATCAGCAATACCTTTAGTCTGTATTTCAACAAAAGATGTCAGCTGTATCTATTGGTGCGTATAATCAGGAGTTACAGGATTTATTGCATGCTATTGAACAAGTGGGTAAACATACCCTGCATTGTGGTTTGGATTCTTTGGAAGCTTCTTGTAGGGCTGCAACAACTGGCGCTGTTATTAGAAGACATGCTTGGTTAAGAGATCAAAGCTTGCCGGATCAGATTAAATCCAAACTTTTGGATGCCCCTTTGCAGCACGATGTTCTGTTTGGGTTCAAAGCTGAAGAGGTATTGAAGAAAATGGAAGACAAAGCCAAATCTATGCAGACGGTTAAGGATTTTCTACAAGTGCAACCTCCTATATTTAGCAGACACTGGCCAACTAAACCTTGGTCTTTTCCGGGATCGGACAGGTCTCAGAGAGGCAGATTCTGGTGTTCCAGAGGTAGGGGACAGTCACAGTCCCATTTTAGGAATAGACAGTGGAGTGCCCCCTCTCCCAAGGGAGGTGAAGATAAGTCTCAACCCTACCGAAAACAGTCTTTATGACTCTCCCTTTCTGGTTCCCGGGGCTCCTCTCAAGGAAGCTCCTTTGGGGGGAAAGATTTCACTTTTTTATCAAAATTGGAGCCACATAACCCGGGACAAATGGGTTCTGGACATAGTCTCAAGAGGTTACAGATTTCATTTCCACACTATGCCAAAACTGAATGGTTGGCCAGACCTGCCATATCATCAGTGGGCAGAGGCACAAAGGCAGGTTCAGTCCCTCCTGGCTATGAGGGCCATAGAATTGGTACCAAATTTAGAAATAGGACAAGTTTTTATTCCAGACTTTTCCTGGTTCCCAGGAAGAAAAATTCGTGGAGACCAATCCTGGACCTCTCTGTGCTAAACACCTTCCTAGATATACCAAAATTCAAGATGCTCACTCTGCAGCAGCTGCTGCCTATGTTGGGCAAGAATGCTTGGATGGTGACTTAGGACTTACAAGACGCTTACCTGCATATTCCTATAAGTCAAGAGTGCAGAAGGTATCTGCGTTTCAAAGCAGGCACGAAACATTACCAGTTCTCTGTGCTGCCCTTTGGCTTATCTACTGTGCCCAGGGTCTTTACAAAGTGCCTGGCACCAGTAATGGCATTTTGCAGACAGACGGGGATTCAAATTTACCCTTATCTGGATGACTGTCTTCTTCAAGCGGACGACAAAGACACTCTACTTCGGCATCTAGCTTTTGTGCAGCATCTTCTTCTGTGCCTCGGTTTCACAGTGAATCTAAAGAAATCAAATCTGGTACCCACACAACAGATTACTTTCCTGGGTGCTCTTCTGAGTACTTCAACCCAGATGGCTTCCTTGACACCAGACAAAAAAGTGCAACTGGCTTCTTTTTTCCAAAGCCTGGCTTCAATGAAACAGCTGACTGCAAGAAAAATTCTGCAGGCTTTGGGTTACATGACCTCCTGCATTCTGCTAATACCATATGCAAGGCTGCATATGAGGAAACTGCAGTGGTACCTCAAGAGTGTCTGGTCCCAGCATTACCACAGTTTGGAAACAGTGGTCATGATTTAGCCTTGTCTCCAGCGAGAGTTTCTTTGGTGGGCCGAAGCCTGTCTACAGAACAAGGGGAAGCCTTTTTGTCCTCTGCCGACCGACCAAGTTCTGACAACGGATGCTTCAGATTATGCTTGGGGAGCCCACATGCACAGGAGATGTCTTCAGGGTGTTTGGACGAAGGAACAAACACACCTGCACATAAATTTGAAGGAGATGCTAGCTGTACAGAATGCCCTGATAGCCTTCAGGGACCTTCTTCTACCAGGACAATTGCTGATATGGACAGACAACACTACAGTGATGTGGTACATCAACAAGCAGGGGGGCTCTCACTCTTACCCCCTGTGCAGATTAGCCATGAATCTCTGGTACACTGCTCTGACCTGCAGTGTTGACTTACAGGCGCAATTCCTGCCAGGGAAAGACAACACTCTGGCAGACACGTTGAGCAGATGCATTTCAGATCCACATGAATGGATGTTGGATGTTCGGATATTCAGGATGATAATAAAGGCTTAGTGATGTCCAGACATAGATCTCTTTGTATCCCCTCAGAATCATCAACTTCCAACATTTTGCACAAGGACCTACCACAAACTAGCATGGAAAGTAGATGCCCTCTCATTCAGTTGGAAACACCTCTCAGTATATGCTTTTCCTCCCTTTCCTCTTCTACCTCGGGTACTTCTGAAGATACAACAGGACAGACAGCACATGAGTCTACTGGCTCCCAATTGGCCTCAGCAATTCTGGTATTCCACTCTGATGACCTTGGTTCAGGAGCCTCCCTGGATTCTGCCTCAAATCCCTCATCTACTATCTCAACGGGATGGCCGGATACTGCACAGTCATGTCAAGACTCTGCATCTTGCTGCCTGGCAGATCCAGGGTCTGTAAACACCTCTGCCCTTTCCAAACAGGTATTGGATGTAATCCTTGAAGCTAGATGGCCCAGCACTTGAAAATCTTATGCGGGAAAATGGAAAAGATTTTGCTCCTGGAGTCAAGTCCAGGGTGGTGATTCTTCTGTTCCGAACATTCCTCTGATTTTACAGTATCTGATAGAGTTATTACATATGGGCCTATCTTTTTTGTCTATTAAGCTTCATGCTTCTGCTATTTCTGCACATTACGATACGGATCCTCTGATTTTTTCTCATCCATTACTTAAACAATTTCTTAGAGGGACTAAGAATATTCAGCCCTCTATAAGGGCTCCTGTTCCCACTTGGGATCTTAACTATGTTTTGGAGAAATTAACTTTGTCTCCTTTTGAACCTGCAGCTTCCACGGATTTAAAATTTTTGTCTTGGAAAACTGCTTTTCTTTTAGCTATTACCTCTGCTAGAAGAATTTTGGAATTGCAAGCACTCATGGCTGTGAAACCCTTCCTTATTTTTCATCAGGACAGGGTATCTTTATGGACTAATCCCACTTTTATGCCCAAGGTGGTTTCAGCACTGGCCTTGAATTATTCATTTGCCTCCCTTTTATCCTAATCCTCAAAGTGAAGAAGAAAGCCTTTTGCACTCTCTAGACGTGCACAGACAGCTTCGTCTATACCTGGACAGGACCAAGATATTCCGGAAATCTGATCAGTTGTTTGTCGCTTATGCTCCTACTGTTCAGGGGAAAGCAATCACTAAGCAAACTATTTCCAAGTGGATTGCCCATTGCATCAAGTTCTGTTACTCTTTTCATGGCAATCTGGTTCCTGTTAATATTAGGACTCATTCTACCCGGGCTACTGCTACTTCAGCAGCTTTTCTTTGTGGGGTTCCTACCAAGGATATTTTGGAAGCTGCTGCTTGGAGTTCTGTACATACTTTTTCTAAGCATTACAACCTCCCTCTCTATTCTAAATCCAGGGCAGGTTTTGCTTCGGCAGTTTTGCAAGGTTTTGTGACCACTCCCTCTGTTTCTCCTCCAGCCACCATTTCTTAGCTTTGGGACTCAACCCTACAGTGATGACTGCAACAGTGAACCACAAAGAATATAGTACAGTTGTGTACTCACCATAAATGTAGATGTTCGAGTGTGTTCACTGTTGCAGTCCGGGTTACCCTCCCTCCTATCCCCTCTTTTGTTTTTTCCTTGAGTATTGTCTGTTATGAGGTATTTTGGCTGCTGAGGTTTTGGGCATGGTTTCCTTTTTAGCCTTTTTTTTCTGGGCACCTGACTTCTGGGGCAAGAAAAACTGGGGAAATGGCGTCAGCTGAGGTCTTTATACCTTCCGGCGCATTGACGTCAGGATAAATGCGACCTCAACTGGCGCCTGATCAGACTTTGGGATTCCGGCCAATCGGGGCCTGCTGCTGGCAGGAAGAACCCTACAGTGATGACTGCAACAGTGAACACACTCGAACATCTACATTTATGGTAAGAGTACACAACTGTACTTTAGTCATATGACCAGGATGAGCCAGTTGAGACAACAGTTTTAATTATGACAGTATTGTCATGTCTTTTATTGAATGCATAAGTAGTCATTCAGTTTCCTTTGAAAAATTGGAAGAAAGTTTAGAAGCAACCAATAAAAAAAATGTTACTACAATATATACTGCTGCTGGCAGAGAAATTTTCTAAGGATGCCATCCATGTTCCAATGATAAATACTAAAAAGTTTTGTTCAACTTCTTATCTTAATGTATTAAACACAGTGGCCCTAATTTTAATTTCAGAAAATTGTAGTTTCTTCACCGACTACTTTCCTGACCTTGGATAAGGTGGAACCTGACCATTCTTATTTCTGTAGAAAACTAAAGTTAAGCAGCTATTTTTCATACAGAGGTAATAAATCTCAAGAGAAAATTGTTACACAACTAGAAATGCACAGTGGCACTCACTTATTAAACATATCAGCTGATTCAATATGTCATAAGATTTGTTTCTCCTTGAGTTTAAGATTTCAGTTAATGAATAAAAAGATACTAACCCGAGTCTTAGTATAAAATGCCTATATCACCTCTAAAAATACATAGAACATTTTTTGGATCTAGACTCAACTTGGCAATCAATAGTTTTGAATTAAGTGTGTAAAGCCGTGTAAAGTCTTTGTTCATGATATCTGATCACATGAATGTTTTTTAAACATCTTTATCATAGTAGCCAGTGAATTTCTTTGTGCCGGTCCCAAGTCTGGATAAATGGGGAGGGTTGCATCAGGAAGGGCATCTGGCGTAAAACTTAGCCAAATTATTTATGCAGACAGCAGCAAATATTTATATACCAGATCAGTCAAGGTCTTAGTTAACAATGACCCACACCAGTACTGTTAGCCAACAGGGTGCTGGCGGAAATTGGGCTGCTGTTGGCCAAAGGAGGAGAAGAGGCGGAAGGCATGGCCGAAGGCAGGAAGAGAGAAGAAAGGCTAGGACTGTGGTAGTGAGGGTTGGAACTTTGAATGTTGGCAGTATGACTGGTATAGGGAGAGAGCTAGCTGATATGATGGACAGAAGGAAGGTTGGTATATTGTGTGTGCAAGAGACCAGATGGAAGGGGAGTAAGGCTAGGTGTATTGGAGGTGGGTTCAAATTGTTTTAGCATGGTGTGGATGGGAGGAGAAATGGCATAGGAGTTATTCTGAAGGAACAGTATGCTGAGAGTATTTTGGAGGTGAAAAGAGTGTCAGATAGAGTGATGTTTATGAAGCTGGAAATTGATGGTGTAATGATGAATGTTGTTAGTGCATATGCTCTACAAGTTGGGTGTGCGATGGGTGAGAAAGAAAAATTTTGGAGTGAGTTGGATGAAGTGGTGATGACTGTACCCAAGGGTGAGAGAGTGGTCATTGGAGCAGATTTCAATGGGCATGTTGGTGAAGGGAACAGAGTGGATGAGGAAGTGATGGGTAGGTATGGTGTTAAACAAAGGAATGCAGAAGGTCAGATGGTAGTGGATTTTGTGAAAAGGCTGGACATGGCTGTGGTGAATACGTATTTTAACAAGAGGGAGGAGCATAGGGTGACATACAAGAGTGGAGGAAGATGTACACAGGTGGTTTATATCTTATGTAGGAGGGCCAGTTTGAAGGACATTGGAGACAGTAAAGTGGTGACCAGTGAAAGTGTAGTTAGGCAGCATAGGATGGTGGTTTGTAAGATGAAGATGGTGATCAAGAAGAGGAGGAGGAGTGTGAGGGCAGCACCAAGGATCAAATGGTGGAAACTGAAAAAGGGTAATTGTGAGGTGGAGTTCAGGGATGAGTTAAGACAGGCACTGTGTGGCAGTGAAGAGTTGCCAAATAGCTGGGTAACTACAGCAGAGCTACTAAGGGAGATGGCTAGAAAGGTGCTTGGTATGACATCTGGACAGAGGAAGGACTACAAGGAGACATGGTGGTGGAATGAGGAATTACAGGACAGTATGCAGAGAAAGATGTTGGCAAAGAAGAAGTGGGATTGTCAGAGAGATGAAGAAAGTAGACAGGCGTATAAGGAGATGAAGTGCATGGCAAAGAGAGAGGTGGCGAAGGCTAAGCATAAGGCATATGAAGAGTTGTATGAAAGGTTGGGCACTAAGGAGGGAGAAAAGGACCTGTACCGATTGGCTAGACAGAGGGACCGAGTTGGGAAAGATGTGCAGCAGGTAAAGGTGATAAAGGATAATAAGGGAAACATACTCACAAGAGAGGAGAGTGTGTTGAGGAGATGGAAAGAGTACTTTGAGGGGCTGATGAATGAAGAGAATGAGAGGGAGAGAAGGTTGGATGATGTGCGGATAGTGAATCATGAAGTACAATGGATTAGCAAGGAGGAAGTAAGGATAGCTATGAAGAGGATGAAGAATGGAAAAGCTGTTGGTCCAGATGACATACCTGTGGAAGCATGGAGGTGTTTAGGTGAAATGGCAGTGGAGTTTTTAACCAGATTGTTTAATGAAATCTTGGAAAGTGAGACGATGCCTGAGGAATGGAGAAAAAGTGTTTTGGTACCGATTTTTAAGAATAAGGGTGATGTACAGAGCTGTAGTAACTACAGAGGGATTACACTGATCAGTCACAGCATGAAGTTATGGGAAAGAGTAGTGAAAGCTAGGTTAAGAAGGGAGGTGATGATTAGTGATCAGCAGTATGGTTTCATGCCAGGAAAGAGCACTACAGATGCGATGTTTGCTCTGACAGGGTTGATGGAGAAGTACAGAGAAGGTCAGAAGGAGTTGCATTGTGTCTTTGTGGACATAGAGAAAGCTTATGACAGAGTGCCTAGAGAGGAGTTGTGGTATTGTATGAGGAAGTTGGGTGTGGCAGAGAAGTATGTAAGAGTGGTACAGGATATGTACGAGGGTAGTGTGACAGCGGTGAGGCCTGTGGTGGGAGTGACAGATGCGTTTAAGATGGAGGTGGGATTACATCAATGATCAGCTCTGAGCCCTTTCTTATTTGCAATGGTGATGGACAGGTTGACAGACGAGATCTGACAGGAGTACCAGTGGACTATGATGTTTGCAGAGGACATTGTGATCTGTAGTGAGAGTAGGGAACAGGTGGAGGAGACCCTGGAGAGATGGAGATATGCTCTAGAGAGAAGAGGAATGGAGGCCAGCAGAACTAAGACAGAACATGTGTGTGTGTGAATGAGAGGGAGGATAGAGGAATGTTGAGGATGCAAGGAGTAGAGGTGGTGAAGGTGGATGAGTTTAAATACTTGGGATCAATAGTTCACAGTAATGGTGAGTGTGGAAGAGAGGTGAAGAAGAGAGTACAGGCAGAATGGAATGGATGGAGAAGAGTGTCAGGAGTGATTTGTGACAGACAAGTACCAGTAAGAGTGAAAGGTAAGGTCTGCAAGAGGGTAGTGAGACCAGCTATGTTATATGGGTTGGAGACAGTGGCATTGACAAAAAGGCAGGCGTCAGAGCTGGACATGGCAGAGTTAAAGATGTTAAGATTTGCACTGGGTTTGACAAGGATGGACAGGATTAGGAATAAGTATATTAGAGGGTCAGTCCAGGTTGGAAGGTTTGGAGACAAAGCCAGAGAGGCACGATTACGTTGGTTTGGACATGTGCTGAGGAGGTATGCTGAGTATATTGGGAAAAAGATGCTAACGATGAAGCTACCAGGTAACAGGAAAAGAGGAAGGCCTAAGATAAGGTTTATGGATGTGGTGAGAGGGGACATGCAGGTAGTTGGTGTGACAGAGCAAGATGCAGAGTACAGGAAGAAATGGAAACAGATGAGCCACTGTGGCAACCCTTAACGGGAACAGCCGAAAGAAGATGATGATCAAAGTATCATATTTTAAACTGCAACATACATTAATAGAAAAGAAAGCAAATCGTAATACCATTCTCCATTATTATTATTATTATTATTATTATTATTATTATTATTATTATTATTATTATTATTATTATTATCAGGCAGTATCTGATCTGATATTTGCTTTTTAATTCATTTCTTTCATTATAACATTGCACAAATTACTCAATCCCTACCTTCCCTTAAATCTCACTTTCCTGCTGAGTGTTGTTCTGCACGTATTGGCAGCCATTAGTATTAAACTTTGCAAGGCCTTACCTTTTCTACAAAATCTGAGATCTATATATGAGCTCAAAAGAATCATTTACTTAGTTACTACAATTTATTCTTTCAGCATATACTGCAAAGAATTTTTGCAATTTGCCAAATCAATACAATCCCAAAAATAATGCTCCCAGTTTTCTCTCTTTTCCCCATCACATATCCCAAATTTGCTATCTACCTGAAGAAAAATCATCTGAGGCCTTCTTTAGGTATAAAATAACTATACAAACACTCCCATACAATAATTCTAAACCTTGTGGACTTTGCTGTATATATGGGAAGATTTATTTCCTAATATTCCTTTATAATTTGCCTTTCTAGTCTCTTTTTTTTATTTTTTAAACTTGCCTGATTGATTCTTATATTTATCTTGCAATATTTTATATGACCTATTAATTATCCTTTTTTAAGAGCATCATCTGTTTTAGATTTAATTACCAGGGCTGTTCTCTCTCTAACCATTCCGCCATCTCTTCTTGTTTGATGATACAGAGCTATCATAGGATCATAGGATCATAAAAGGTTACTAGGCTAATGTTCCTGCTGCCCTTACAAGCCTAGCCAAGAGTTATCCATAAAAAAGAAACCTCAGTCAGCACCTGTTACCCCTGTCAATGAGGGATAAAAGTGGAACCCCTGGGACAAATTTGTGGTTTCCCATCCACTCATCAAGGTTGCGCTTGAACAGGGTCAGTGAGGTACTCTGTTTGACATGTTTGGGAAGTCTATTCCAGAGACGGGGCAACCTCTGGGAAACAAACCTGTCTCTCCAGCAAGTTTTGTTGATGTTGTATGTTAGATTTAGGCCTATTGAGCAGGTAATGTGTGAGGAGTTAGACTTACAGATTTGGAGCATCTCTAGTAGGGCAGGGTCCGATATTGCATTGTAGGCGAGACACAGATCACCTCTGAGCATTCTGTATGATACTGAGTAGAGTGATGGATTCTCTTTATGAGGTATTTCTGTGGCCTTTCCAGTTGGTGCAGGTGTTTAGAGAGGTACATACTAAACTGGGCATTATACTCAATTCAGTCTCTGATGGAAGACAATCTGTAATATGCAGATAAAACTAGCTCCCCTGAAGATGTAGAACAATGACGTCCTGACTACAGCTCAGACAACCTTAGTTTGATTAGTGGCTTGAAGTGCCAGGGTGAGATGGATGTTTCCATCCCAGGAAGGTGGGTAATGACATAGATGTGTCTCACAACAATCCCTAGTGAAGACTAGGGACATCATAAGGAGGCATAGTCCTGATATGGGTGGGTCAATATGGCTGAGCTACCTTGGAAAAAGAGAAATATACCATGGAATTCCTCACTGCATGGCCATAGTCACCATGGGAGGGGAGGGGGTTCTCAGGTAAGTCATAAAAGAAAAATGTTATGCTTGATAATGCACAGTGTGATCCCCCCAGATGCCCTTATGCTCCATGTTTGCTCTACTAAGTAGGGGTAGGTTGGAGTGCCAGTAGACCCGGCAAAGAATGTTGGTCACTGGGATGGCTACCGATATGCAAAAAGGGGATCCCAATAGAAAACCTTGCAGATTATGCAATGACTGTCCATTAACATTTGAAAACAAGTATGCTGATTGGTCAGTCCAACCAGCGTGCTTGTTGTAAATCGAGCATATACCAATGGAAAAAGTCTGGTTAGCTGGACGTTCTTCTATTAATATATGCAATGGAAACTCTATCTTCTTTTTTTTTTTTAAATAAACATTCAAAAAATGGAGACTTAAAAAGAATGAGACAGATGTGACAGAGAAAAAATAAAACGATCAGGTACATTATGCAAAACTAGAGAAATGTACCTGATTATTTTTTATTTTCTCTGTCCCGTCTCTCCCATATGCTGAAAAAAGCAATGGAGATCTTCCTTTCTCTGTTGCTTCCTTTACACATCAGTGACATACTGTTTAAGCCTGGGAATGAAAGTCCCATATGTATATGCAGTACATCAGGAAAGTCCTAGGATAGCAGGGAAAATGGGATAGAGCAGCATAATGCCATTATACAAGAACATTAGTTAAGAAAAGTAACCAGCTTTTTTCTTAAATAATGTCATTATATAAAAACACTCAAGCTTTACCCTCGTGACCAAATCACACCAGCTGTGGGTAAATCCAGCATTACCCACACTCACCCTTTAGTTATTGCTATATTAAACTCCTACTTAGCCTATTCTGTTACATTTCCATCCTGAGTTATTTGTTCCCAGTACCTTACTTCCTTTGCTGATTTCAACTACTAAATTACTGCTGCCGCTTACCTGTGACCTCTGTTTGCAGATATCCATCTTGATGAAACCTCTGTTTTTCATTCCCATGCCATCATTGGTCCAAAATACTTTTTTTTCTACTTTATAAATATAATATTTGTATGGTTGTTATTGATCTGCTTAAGGACTTACATTTAAAACCCTAGTTTCCTTTTATCTCTCAACCCCAGCATTTTGTCTTTGTTGTATAATCTTCTGCTTGAGTTATGTAAAGGAACGGCAACCATGTAACGTTAAAGTATGCCACCAAATCAGGTAACCATCTACCACCCTTTAATATAGGGAAGATCAATGCATCCATTTAAATCTTCCTCTCCTTCCCCACCAAATACATTTTTCAACTCTTTATCATCATCCACATCATCCCCTCCAGTTGATAAAAGTATGCCTGACATGTATATAACATTAAAGGTACAACTACACTTTGAATGTTTATGTCTTAATATCCATATATCCATAATAAGGATCTTCCAATTTTTTTGTATTGTTTTCCATTTAATTTCTTTCTTACCGGCCATAACAAAATCCTTTTTAATCCATTCACTTAAGTAATTCATCTTATTATGCTTCCATAAGTATGGCTATTCCTGAACTAGTTTATGCATTAGTGCATAGTTTATTATTATTGAAATTTCTGCATTAAATATGCATGATGCCCGTAGCATCCTCCACTGATAAAATTAACAGAATTTCTTTTTTCTTTTCTTGTTTGTTGTTATCATTAGTTTTTTTTTTAACTACCATACTGTTTCTAAATTTTTATAATGTATGTTGTATAATCTCTGTGTTTAGGCTGTAGGCTTTAATTGTGGACTATTTCACCTGGGATGTGCCTGATAATGACAGTTTTGATTAGTTAACTACCTTGGTATACAAACAAACAAACAAATATAAATAAATACATTTGTTGTGACTTTTGTTTCAGTATCAATGATTTTCTTTCCCCTAATTACTTGAATCTACCCAAAAATGTTTCACAGCACTGAAAAAAACATTTTTCTGGATTTATTGTGTACAACATGACTATCTGAAATAAAGCTAGATCATAAGATTTTTTTTAATGTTATTATGCGGAGTGGTTATCAGGAAAAAATATATAATTCCAATAACTATGGAAAGTGGTGATACTGAGCAAAAGGGAATACTTAAAGTATATTGGTTACTTCCAGAAACAGCTTTATCTTACAATTTATTTCATTGCCTGTTATGCTCCTGATGTTAAAGCTGCAAGAGATTTTGCAAGTATAAATAAATAAATAAATACAAATGAAAAATAAAGATTATTATAGTGAACTATCCCACTAAACAAATAATACATAAATATATAGCGTTTTGTTTACTGAGTGTTTCTGTATAACCACACCCACCAAATGATGCTGTGGAAAGTTCTGAGAAATACTGTAATGCAAATACAAAGCATTATGGGTAAGTAAAAACAGCTAACATTTTTAGAAGAGCAGCTTCTACTTAAATTGCAGTTTAACAACTCCATCAGCACATCTTAATTTTCAATGAGAGGTGTTCTATCTGCAAGAACCAATGTACACCTTGTCTGTCTTTGGAAGCCGAAAACTACTACTAATGCATTTAGTTTAGAAATAAAAAGGCCAATAGATTAATTTACACACACAAACAACACACTCTTACAAATACCTCTCCATATGTGTGCAATAACCTATATATGAGTATAAGTACATGTATATATATATATATATATATATATATATATATATATATATATATATATATATATATATACTCTTACATGTATGTTTGCTTGAATGCATATATGGAAACTTAAACATTTTATATACTTTTATTCAATTGTGAAATATATTGTAATGCTCTACTAGGTTCTTATCTATTCTTATTATATATTTTGTACATTTGCATTTTCAACCAAAAGGGGTAATGTCCTCTTATTGTATACTAACTGCTGTAAAGTCTGCAATCTCTATGCTACTTCCCTGTAATGTCACTTTTTAATTTTTTCTTCTCACTGCAAACTTATGGAGCTTTCCCCAGGACTCTACTGAAAATGGACAATTGTCCATTCAGACTATCTTAGCAAACAAATGTTAAATAAATAAATAAAATAAATACATTTAGGCAGTGATGCATTGTGGATTCAATCTTTCATGATGTCATGCAAGGATTTTCAGCTCTGAGGAAAAAAAAAAATAAGGATCTGTTCTTTTTTAAGACACAATAAAATATGAAAACAACAGATTTTCCATCAAAAACTGTGAAATTTGGTATTGTAGGTATTAAGGAGATTACCACCAATCCCAGATGTTTGCTGCTTATACCTGCTTCAGAGCATGACCAACACATTTTACAGGTGTGCTATACCAT
This sequence comes from Protopterus annectens, assembly GCF_019279795.1. NCBI lineage: Eukaryota > Metazoa > Chordata > Ceratodontiformes > Protopteridae > Protopterus > Protopterus annectens. Next base: position 1,937,646,080 of record NC_056729.1, on the reverse strand, counting down.
CTTAAATGATGCATCTGAGTTTGGACTTACAAACATGAGTTGTTTCATTTATTATAACAACATGCTGTTTGATCATTTGAATGCAGGAATAACATTAGAATATTAAGAAAGCAAGATGTTCCTTTGTTACATATAAAGTACCCACAATAAACAGTCTTCTAGCCAGCATGAAAATCTTTCAGAGTTTGACTCTGTATCAAAATATTATTTGAGGGATGGATAGTCATCAGCAGAATATGGGATTCTGCTTAAGAATTTCCCTAAAAAGTTTGCTAGCAGGACAAACTTTTTTCTTGAGAATGGCAGTGATGCAGTAAAAAACTTTAAAACTATGGAATTCCCTTAAAATTCAACTTCAGAAAGTGGGCTACCAAAGTACAGCACTGTCTTGGAAATTTATGATTTTGCATATTCCCCCAAAGGAACTTACCAGATCACAGAGTATAGTTCATATTAATATTTTCTTACTAATGAAGCTTTATATAGCTTCAAATTGGCTAGACCCAACTAAAACATCATGGCAAAACTTCAGAGTGTTGGCGACAAAACATATACTAGCTCATAAACTACTTTTAAATTCACATAGTAAGGGTATCAATAATCCGAAAATTTGGGAACAGATATTTAATATTATATTAGCATAAAACTTTTGAATTGAAGGTAGTAATAATTATTGCTATATTTGGAGAGAAATGCCTAATCAAACTGTTCAATATTGGAAACTTACTAATTATTCCTATGTTTTTCTTATATTTCTAATGTCTTATATGGAAGCATTCTTGTAAATATTGTATATTGTTTGGTGTGATTGTTACAGTGTTAGTTAGCAGTTTGTATTTTATAATTTTGTATGAAAAGTATATAACAATAAAGATTTATTATGGAAAAAAAATAATAACTTGGCAAGAGGAGTATTTGTTCTTCAGAAACTGGTGTATAAATAATTGTTGCATATCAATCTGACATAGCTGTTTATGGTATTAGACATAGCTGTTTCCTTTCCATCCCCGAGTATTGTGATGGATAATTCCTGCTTTCCAAGAGGAGATGTTGAATTAAGGGCCCTTAATGTTGTTGCAGCAAACTCAATTCTTTAAGTATGTTACCATGTCTCCTGTAAAGTGGAATATCAAACCTCCTTGGCAATATCTAATATGATGGGTAAAAAATCATGATAATGTAAGTTTTGAGTATTTTGGTATTGCCATCACCTTTAATTGGTTAAAAGAAAAGTAAATATTATATGCTGAAACTGTTTAAAAAACAGTTAATCAGTCCTCCTAATTTGAATGCAAACCAGAAATACTCACTGGGAAGTGACTAGTGACTTCATTTCTTAACTATTGGGGTGATTTAATAAATGGCTTCTGGAAATTATATAGAATATGTTGGCTTGAAGTATTAATTATATTGCCCTGGAAGATTTCAGTCAAAAGTATAATGGAAGAATAAATTGTGTTACAACAGCCTGGTTCAGTATGTTATTTACATTTAGTTTTTTGAAAAAATTGAGTGTTAAGGCAAGGCAGATTATCCATGAATTCTCCCAAAAGATGCTTACAAAAATAATGTACAAGTCTTATCTAGGTGTTGTAAAAACAAAGCATTTGTAAAAGAAAAAGTTTGCTTGTCTTATACATACTAGGTGATATGAAGTGTTCTGAACAGTCATTCAGTATACCAAACAGTCACATTCAGAAGCACCACTCTGTAATTTCAGATGTTTGAATTGTTGAATACCATTTGGACAAATAATTTTCATTGATTTATATGGAAATGTCAACAATGCCGACAACCTTCTGGTATGACAAAGGAATACTTTGGTTATATTAAACCCAAACTAACATTACCTCCTGTACTTGATGTATCAGCTGAATCTGTTACAACAGTAGCATACAAAATCATGCCCGTGTTTACAGAATGGCAAAGTGTACATTTCACTATGACTGGAGAATGAATGTTGTCCAGCTGGGTATTAATGTACAGAAAATGTTCACTAAAAAATAAGTCCTCCTCTTCATGGTAATAGATTAAGTAAGCTGCCATGATGCTTGCACAGAAAAGAAGCAAATAGCTACCATTTCTACACTCACTAAACAAGGCTTTGTTGTTTAGCAGGAGTAATTGTTTTTTAAAAAGTAAATAAAGGGAAAAAAAAGAAATGTGTATACAAGTGCACATGCATGTGTGGATGTATGTGCACATTTGTGTAAGTGAAAGAAAGAGAATGTAAGTGAGAGAGAGAGAGAGAGAGACACACACACACACACACACACACACACACACACACACACACACACACACAGCACTGACTGCAACAGGTACTACATTAGCATGCATTCATTAAACAAAAAAATTACAGAAGTCTAATGTCTGGCATTATTGACTGACTTTGATCTTTAGAGATTTATAAGGAAATCATTCTACGAGGGATAAAGCAGCACTATGTGGCAAAATTAACATCTGTAAAGTGGGGGGGGTGGCAATTGGAATTGCAATGTTTTGCATTCCATGATTTTTTTAAATTCAGTTGCTTACAATATGACATCTTGGTATATTCAGTCAGCAAAGTGACTGCAACTACCTGGCATGTCTCTGGTGTGTGTGTGTGTGTGTGTGTGTGTGTGTGTGTGTGTGTGTGTGTGTGTGTGTGTGTGTGTGTGTGTGTGTGTGTGCGTGTGTGTGTGTGTGTGTCTTTGTGCATGGGAGCCCATCTGGCTATATTTCTGAATGTATATGTAAAATACTTCTTCTAGCAACAATTAAATGTGTTAAAGCAAGTTTGAAACATTAGGTAGAAGAACTATTTTATTTCAAATATATAAAAAAAGTGTACAGTAATAAAAAAATCAAATGCATTCTCTAAGCACAATAATGCTAGACAGGGGGCCTACTAACAAGGAGATAACACCCTTCCCGGAGTATTATGCCCCCTACAGCACTGAGCCTCACAACACCCTGACCAACCATTATTTCCTCAATAATGTACACTCGGTCAGGAATTATTGCTTGCATAACATTACCTAGTCCAACAGATTAAACAATAGACTATGTTTTAATGATGCACATTTCAAGAAATTCTATGGTAGTTTAACAATTTATTTCATAAGAATAACAGTACAGATACAGTCTAATGACATTTCAAACAACTTAAGTCCACCACAGGCAAAGAAATTGGTAATATTAATGAAAATTACTCAAAGCAGTGCATTTATATCATGCTAAGTAGATCCAGAATAACAATTCATCCAACAGAGGGATTTTCCACAGCAAGCCTTGCATTTAATTGCGGATTTAGTGGCAAATTACCTCCAGGCTCCCAGTCTATATCTAAAACTGATGAAAGGGTGAAACAGAAAGGTTATAACCAGAAAGACAAAATGATATCTTACAGTATTAAGTGGCAGATCAAGATTTACCACCTTGATGTGTGGTCATCTGTATTACCAAACTCAATAGTACAGAGCAAACAGCAAATTGAGTATCACCTATTATGTTAAAAAGTTCAGGGGTCCTATGATCACTATTAAAGGCCTACCCTGATTAACACTGTTTTCTTTTGAAACTCTTTAAGGTGAGAGGAACCAGCAGGGTTTGACATATGCCAGTGGACATTATCTATAAACCACATTGTATTGCTTTCTCCCCTGATTTTGATCATCAACCTATAGCCTAATTCTCCAAGACAGTGACAAAGAAAACAGTTTATGTCAAAGACTATACACTGAGCTGCATTCTTCATTTTTCCATGCAGATTCCCTGTAAATACCTAATAACACTGAAGTCAGGCCATAATATCTGGTACTGTTTATTCATTGTATTCATTTATAGCTTCAGCAAAGTTGAAATTTCAAAATATGTTAACATATCGTAAAAGTAATTAATTCATTAAAAATGCACATACACATCTTAAAGTTAGACTGTAAAGAAGAAAATCAGTCACAAAGTGTTATGTTTGATTTATTTATTTGTTTTATTTATTTAACATTTGTTGACCGGGAATGTCCGACTAGGGTTCCACAGAGCCTATTTTCAGCGGAGGCCCGGGGAGAAATGCTCCAGATGCATGTCTTTGGTGTGTGTGTGTGTGTGCGTGGTGTGAGTCTTTGTGCATGTGTGATCTATTTTAACACAGACAAATTGGTGCCCTTCTTCCATCAGAAAATAGGAGAATGTGGTATTGCAGTAACAAAAGTCATGTCAAAAAATATCCAGGATATTTTATTAAGATTTATGTCCCACGGATATATTTACTGGAAACAGAACACTAGATTGAAGATCTGGCCAGATATAGATAATAGTCACTCCTCATAGGATTGTTACTCATATATGAAGCACTCCCCAGTAGACAGATTTGGTGTCTTACCTGTTACTGCCTGTGAAACTGTAAGCCACTAATATTGGCTTACACTGCAGCTATTTGATTGATTTCTTATTGCAGCAGTAGAACTGAACAGGATTACACTCTGATTATCATAAGTCAGTCCATGTTTACAAAGTCAGACGGATAAAAGTGTAGACAGCTTGTCAATGAAAGTGCTCTCTGAAGGCTGATTGGGCAAATGTCATGTGAGCAGAGATGTGATGATGACTTGTCAAATGGAACTGTCAGTGGTTGGGCAGTACACAGCAAAAATTCCAAGACTCTGCAAATTAATTATTTTAGAAATTGTTTTTAAAAACTTTCTATGAGCTTTCTTATGAGTAAAGTTTCTCTAATTTTATTGGCAAGCTTCTGATGCAGTCTTACCATAGACTGTCTTGACAGAATGTAAAGTTGTACTTCCTATGTTCTAAGTAATCTTTACAGAAAAATATTTATCAACTGCATGACTGCATGAAATTTGGGAAGGAGCAAAACCTTGATGCTGTCCAGCATTGCTTTCCAGTTATATCACTTCACAGCATCCTTTTATAACTTTACTGAAACGTATCCATATTCACTCCAGTCTTTGAGTATTAACCAGTTTGTTAATATCTTTCTACAATATTCAGTATGAGACCTCCAATAGGGATTGCTCAGAAATTATTTGAGCAGTCATGAGAGATGAAAAGATATTTGTACCATACTTAGCAATTGATCAGAGCAGCACCCCTGTATCCCATGTAAAGGGCCCACCTCCAAGAACTTTATGTACACACACACACATATATATATATATATATATATATATATATATATATATATATATATATATATATATATATGTATATACATACACACACACACACACACACACACACACACACACATATATATATATATATATATATATATATATATATATATATATATATTGTCCATGTTGGTGTGAATGACCTGAGACATACCTCCCTGGACTACATGAAAAGAGACATGGAGGAGCTCTCCGATCTTGTAGCCCAGGCAGGTATGACCCTAGCCCTAAATAGCATCCTGCCATCACCCAGAATGATACCACAGTACAAGGACAAAATGATTGACTTCAATAATTGGCTAAGCTTCGGGTATCATTCTAAGGGGATCCAGTATCTGTTTGCCTGGGATGACATGATCAACAGACCACGATGCTTTGCTAGAGATGGCCTGCACCTGTCGCCCTTGGAATTCCGTATACTGGCTAAGGCTCTTGCCACCCCTATACTGCCTTTTTTTAGGCAAGGTTCAAATGACAAATTCACCACCATAACAGGTACAAGCAAGCAAAATCTGAGGGTAATGCTACTCAATGCTAGAAGTCTAAACCTCAAAATGCATTTACTCGAGGCACTCCTTAAAATGGAGAACATCAACATCTGTGCAGTGATAGAGACCTGGTTCAAGGCTCCAGAAAGCACCCCTGCATTACCAGGCTATAATTCATACCACACCTTTCAGCCACCTAACTTGGACCGAAACACTAAAGGTGTAGGCATGTCTATATTCATTAAGGATATCCACACCTCCAGGCTAGTTGCTCAGCATAATGCATCCAAGATTATCCAAGTGCATCTAACCCTGGGCAAGACCGCAGTCCAAACTGTAACTTGCTAGAGATCACCCACCATGCCCCAGGATTCCCACTCCTCATTTCTTGATACACTGGAGCATATTAGGGTACAACCCAACACCGTAATAATGAGTGACTTCAACTACCCCACCATTAAATGGGAAAACTACCTATGTACCAACTCTTTTGCTCAACATTTTCTGGATTTCATAAATTCCAACTTCTTGGATCAACTTATCCACACCCCCCACCAGGGGCAGAAATATACCAGACCTGGTCATTACCAACCTGGGCGACCAGTGTCCCACACCAGAGGTCAATTCCTTATTGGTCAGATCTGACCACAAGCTAATCAGCCTAGACATCCACATCCTGCCCCCACCCCCCATTAGGGAAACCACCATAAAAACTTTTTCCAAAGCCAACTTCACGCTTCTTAAGACAGAAGTGGCAAACTTCACGACACCCATGCAGACGGACAATAGAGGTACAACTGCTGAATCCTACACAAATGCACTTTATAAGCACTGACACAAGTGCATGGATCGTGCTATCCATAATAGAACCAAGATGCTATCCTCCAAAAAAAGGAAGCCAATCTGGTTGTCCACTGCCATAAACAAACTCTACAACAGAAGAAAGAAATTGTTGCAAAAAAGAGTAAAATCCTATGACTGGAAGAACTCCCTGGTCAGTCGCAGTAAGAAGCTGAGATCCCTCATAAAATCCTCTAAAGCTAGTTATGAAAACAAAATCATCATTGAGTCTAATGACAACCACAAAGCATTCTATAACTATGTCAAGAATCTCAATGGCAACACTCAGATCTGCTCAGAGTTACAGCACAATGACACTAAATATACAGAACCAACTGATATTGCCAACATCCTGGCAGATAGGTTCAGCGCTAACTTTATCCCCCCTCACCCCCCCCTAAAGGGCCCATCTCTGTACCAGAAAAATGCAAAGTTCCTGTAATCACTGCTGCACAGGTAAAAACCACACTCTCCAAAGCCAAGAACACAGCATCTATGGGACCTGACAACATCCCAGGCTGCGTTCTGCATGAACTACAGAATGAACTGGCACCATACCTAAGCACTATGTTCAATCATAGCCTCATCTCACGCTTTGTGCCCACTGAATGGTGCACAGTGATGCCTATCCCACTCCACAAAGGGGGAGCCACCACAGACCCTGGGAACTAGCGCCCCATTAGCCTAATGAGCCTGGTATGCAAGGCCATGGAACGTGTCATCTTGGAACTTATAAACAAAGACATTGGTAATCTCCTAACTGTGGACCCCACCCAGTTCGGGTTTGTAAAAGGCAGATCATGTCTCCTAAACCTGATTGACTTCTTTGAAGCAGTCACCAAAGCCGTAGATGAGCGTAAGGTGGTTCACACAGCCTACCTAGATCTCACCAAGGCTTTTGACACCATCACCCACTCTGGAATTATAGATAAACTCACTAAACTAGGTATAAAATGCTATGTCACAAGATGAGTTGCCAACTGGCTCACTGATAGAACCCACACTGTGAAAATAGCAGACTCCAAATCCGACTTCAGACCAGTGACCAGCAGGGTACCACAGGGTTCATTCCTGGGTCCTCTCCTGTTTGGTATCTACTTTTCTGAAGGCTAACACAGAAGGTCTTTGGCTAACAAAGTTCGCAGATGACTGCAAACTAGGAGCCATAATTGAAACTCCTAACGATGTGGACATCCTACATAAGGGCCTCACTGAGACAGATGCCTGGTGTCAAAGCCAAGGCCTCAAGCTCAATGCCAAGTGCCAAAAAGTGCATTGTCATGCCCTTTAGTAAAAACTCTGTACCCATGAGCTACCACATAGGTGGTAGTCTACTTAACACCAAATGTGTGATAAATGACCTTGGGCACAGGTGGACAGTAGTCTCCTTTGATAATCACATTGCCACAGTAGTCAGGAAATCCTTCTTTGTGGCACACCTCATCACAAAAGGTTTCTCATCCAGGAAAAAAGAGGTCATTGTTCCCCACTACTCATCACTCATTAGACCCATTATAGAGTACAATGCCCCTTTTGGTATGTACCTCACAAGACATCTACAACAACTGGAAAGGCTGCAGAAATACCTCACAAAGAGGATTACTGGCCTCAAACAGATGCCCTACGCAGACCATCTCAAAAAACTCCAGCTTTACTACGTCGCATATTGCCTACTCAGAGACAATCTCTGCCTAACATACAAAGCTACGTCAAACCCAGAGCTTTTGAACATGCTCCACTTAAAGAAATCCCAATCCCTCCAAACTACACGCTCTAGGGACCTGAACCTTGTCACCACAATAAACAGAACATGCTGGAGGGATAGATTCCTGTCTGAGAGACTTCCATACTCTGAAACAAACTACCTATCTATATCAAACAAAGCTCTTCATTAGCAGTCTTCAAGAAAACTCTTGATGGTTGGATGGGAAATAGGAAATTCACCCTGGGGATCACCTCTGTGGCTCTGCTCGACAGGGGCACAAGAAAATAATTTTCTTGAGTGGCAAAAGCCAGGTTACCTTTTTGCCTAGGCTTGTATAGGCCCTAGGGCCGATAGCCTGGTATCTACCTATGAACCTATGAACTTATATATATATGGGATCTGTACAGATCACCGAATGACAACATGACCGAAACATATTCGGCCGAGCATACTTGCGCAAAAGTGCTTTTCAGCGAAAGACATGTCTGTTGCGAAGATTGCACTACAGTGGGGATAAGGGAAAATTCCCTTTTCCCCACTGTACTTCAACCTCGAAGTGAGAATATTTAAGTAGGGGGCGGTGTGGGGAGTGCAGAGGGACTTTCCCCCCTGCAAAAACATAAAAGTAATGTTTTATTCTTTTTTTTTAAACACACTTTTTCGGTGAAAGCACTTTCGTTAAAGTGTATTCGGGGATTCGCACTATTGAACTTTCATTCAATAGTCCTAGATCCATTAACACTCACACACACACACACAGATATATATATATATATATATATATATATATATATATATATATGTATATATACACACACACATATATTTTATTTATCCCTGTCTCTTGACAGGCTGCAGATCCCCATGCAGTATTCCAAATTTAGCATCACTAAGTTCCTGTAATACATTCCAACATTTTGTTTACACTGTCACTTTTTCCATTTGTATCTGTCGTCATCAACACTGGTATAACCACTTATAATATATGAGGTGGGAACAGCTTTTTTGTTGAATGCTACTATACTGCACTGTTTTTCATTGAGCTTGAAACTGTTTTCACTACAACAGGTATGTGCATGTTTAGCTTTTTTTGGAAAGGTTTCATATCAGTGGATGAGCAGGTAACAGTTTCCAACGTGCAGTCATCAGCAATCATGGTTAAGGACACTTCAGGGATATTGGCTTGCATGTCTGCAAAATAAATGCTAAACAGGAGAGGGCCCAACACTGATCCTTATCCTACTAGTTACAATTTTATGTAAAGAGAGGGTGCATGCAACCTTCACTACTCGAGGGCTGTTTGGATAGTCAGTTTACAATCTTGTGGAGAGCATATGAGTTTACATTGTTTGTCTAACTTTCAATAAGGCCACCTTGGATATAGTGTCAAAAACCTTAGCCAGGTCAAGATAACCAATATGCCCAGAATGACCACTGTTCATAGCCTCTGTAACCTTTTCAAAGAAGTTAACTTGGTTCAGGAGCCATGGTTTGCCCTTTACAAAACCATACTGACTGAATTCTAGAATGTTAAACTGCCTATGTCTACATAAATAAATTCTGCAATAATACCTACATAGGTAATTACTAGGCATGTTGTCTAGGAGACCATCAAACCCCTAGCCCATTGTTTTAATTACCACAAGGCAACTGGCATTTTAGAGGAAACTAAATTTTCAGGGACAGTGGGTACAATAACATGGGCAGGTGGGTTAAAGTTAGCATCTGCTATCTTCCTGATTAATCTGTCATTCACTTTGCACCCCCTTCTAAACTTTATCCACTATATTTCAACACTGTTGCTTCAAGTTTATCACATGCCAAAGGAATTACTGTATGTTAACTGTCCATTGTCATGTCTAAAACAGGCAGTAAATATTTTACATACTTGCATACAAAAGTCTCCAGCTGCATTTTAGAGATGGTATGTAATATCTCACGCATATTGATTGCTTTAGGTAATTTTCCTTGGTTTAGGGTACTTTAAAATCATTATTAAGTGATTTATTATGTATTCAGTTGCTAATATGTTTTGTATAAGTATATTGCAGTTTAATATTCTTTTGTTTAAGGTGAAACTTTTTTGTATGACCACTATTCCATTGTCGGATTGTGTTGGTCTACTGTGGAAGCATCATCAGTTTGGCCGGTATTTCTTATCCCATGCAAGTATGGGGTCATTAATCTTATGTACCGATGCATGAGTTTGTGGGAGAGTAGAGAATTGTAAGCCAATATTCTTACAGTCGATGGACAGCTTGGTGGTTAACATTAATGTCCCTAGTCTCTTACACATTGGTGTCACATTTGTAGGATAGGTAAGAGATGTGGTGTGGCCATGGAAAAGTCCACATAGCAAGAGCTAAATCAGCTATACCACAAGACCATTGTGTCACTCAGTCCAGTGATCATTCTGAATTGTAGCCTCCATAGGACCTGGAAAGTATGATCTCTCTCATTTTCAGATCATCCCTGCCCCATCTCAATAAATAAAAGGGAAGCAAAGCCTAATCACACCTTTTCTCTTCCCACATCAGCTCCAGTAGGTGCTAAATCCATGAATCAGAGTTTCACATTGCATATCAGTAACTTTTCCTGGAAGCTGTTCATCCAGGTATTTAGAGAAAATTGGCCAAAGTCCATTTGAATAGCTCATCCATTAAACACAAATAAATCCATTAATAAATAAAAAGAAATACATAAAGCATAATTAAGTGCATCAGACCTACACCGACCATTCTGACACACAACTGGTTGTGCTTCTATCTTTATATAATGACCATCTCAGTATTGACTTCCATTGTCATGTTGTCATGCACAGGACTATTGGACACCATTTTAAAGCATGCTTAGTAACCTTCATTTTTCTGTGCCAAAGATCTTGCAAAACTCAAGGTAGATAGCATAACCTTATCTAACAAGTCCTACAGTAATCAAATAATAGAATTAGGTAAAGTCTGAAAGACAAGATCTTTGACTTATGAGCCAATGAATCACAAGTCCCGCAGAGTGGTAGTTACCCAAATCAAACTAAACCAACTTGGACAGCCTAAATTATCTGCTGATTAATAGCCTGATGCCTGTTCTCCTTCAGGTAATACCTTCTCTATCACTTTCTTCACTATAGATATTAGGATGAGTACAGTATAAGTTCTATGGGTCATTCATACTTCCTCCTTTTTATATTGATACCTCTACAACTATCATTTACTACACTCATTTTATTTAAAAGGTTCATAGGTGTTTACCAGGCTAAAGTCCACAAGGGCCTTTTTAAACTTAGCCATACAGCTTAAATCTCTGACAAGTTCTCGTATCCTTGATAAGTGTAAACAAGGACTTTGGATCTGAAACATTTATAAGCAGGGGCCTGGCAAATCAATCATTTACAGGCTGCCTGTGTCCATTAGAGACATGGCTACCATACTAGGGATGAATTTCCTGTTCACAATCCAATTGTCCAAGTTACATTTGAATTGGGTTAGAGAGGAACTCTGCTTCACATGGATAGGGAGCCTATTCCAAATAAGGGGTAGCCTCTGGGATGCATACAGTACCTGTCCAGCAGGTCCTATTTATATCACAAGCAAGGTTTAAATATTCAAAATGGGTAATTTTGGTTCTGTTTGTTTTTTGGATAAGCAGGAGGTCCATCAGGGTGGTTTCTGACATTATCTTGTATGCCAGGCATAAATCTTTCCTCAACACCCTATAGGAGACAGAATACAGGGATAGGGTCTTGAGATGGTCTGTATAGTAAATGTTACTTATGTCCAGCATTCTTTCAGGGAGGAACCTCTATGGATGTTCCAGTTGTTGGATGTGTCTGGTTATGTATATACCAAAGGGGGCATTGTATCCAAAGGTTTGTTGAATGCTGAATACAGTGAAACAATGATTTTCTGGGACCCTAGATCCCATGCCTTTGTTTATAAGTTTTACAACACAGAATGATTTACTCACTACCGCAGACATGTGATAGTCAAAGTCTAGATTACTGTCTATGTGTGTCACCAAGTCCCCGAGTACTGGGTCAACTTTTAGGAGTCTGTTATCAATATGAAAGTTACCAGTGGTGGATGACTTCCCAAAGGATACTACTGTGCACTTGATGATGGCTGATAACCTGATGAGGACCTTGTAAAAGGAAAAAACTTCAAAGACCAATGCACGTTAGGTTCAAGCAAGGCACCCTTTATTACTTGCAACAAGGAGACAAACCATGTAGGTACAAGATTTGTCTGGCTCTTCGATGATCAGTAGGTTATTCTTATACAGTTCTCTTCATGTCACACAGAAAATGTTACTATTCTATTGCTGACGTAGTTGGACACAGCTTTCTGTATCTTTCACAGAAATTGTTGCCAGACTTATTGCTGACATGGTTGGATTATTTGCTGTCTTGCAAAAACATTTTGAGAAAAAACAACCTGTCCTTGGGCTTATTTTAGCCCACCTTAACTTTTCAATTCTTCAGTTGTACAGTTCTAATGCATGTGTTACATTTTGTCTAGATTCAAGGTACATTTCCAGCTTTAGTACAAGTAATGCTGACTATGGTTTATACTTTCAAGCATCTATTGTTTTCTTTATCAAAGCTTCTAGCAGCTGCATATTTTCTCATGGTATAAGCAGAAATAAAATATATCTTTGTTAAGTTTCCTGACATCAGCAGAAATGAAATGTCTCTTGTTATTTTCATGACATTAGCAGAAATGAAATGTCTCTTGTTAAGTTTCTAATAACTGTGCAGATTCATGCAGTGTGAACAGAATAAATGTATTAACCCTTTTAAACCTCAAATTATATATTTTTCTAACATTTCCCCCCTTTTAATACTTTTATTCTACTTTCAAGATAAGCATAAACAGTTTTTTCTTCCCCTAACCTCTTCCTGCTCAGGATTTGCAGTTAAGAGAGTCGTTCAGTTTAAGCTCATGAAAGCATTTTCAGTTTTTTAGCAATTCTTCAAGTTCAGCATCTTGGTATAAGGTTTATGAAACTGAAATGTCTATAAAATTTTTAATCAGTCTTTTTATGCAGGGGATGCAGCGGGCATACACATACCACCAGTAGGATTATTCCTACACAGATGGCAATCAGAATGTTCATCAGGATGCTGCCCCAAGCCCCAAACAATTTCTGGAAAAAGTCCGTCAATGGATTTGGTCCTGGTTTGGTCATGGCTGACACCTGCTGAATCACCTCAAGATGGTTGTCTATCTCGTGTTTGTGGTCAGGAATATATGAACAGCACTCATCCTGGATTAAAACGCATGTACCTCCTCTCGCCACTAGGGTAAAGTCAAGAGCCATGCGATTTTGAAGCACCACTGTTCTCATGGCAGTCAGTTCATCAGTCACCAATTCTAGGGCAGAAAAGGTTGCATTGCTCATTATTTTGAGAAGCTTAGGTACTTTTCTCAGTTCCCATATTGATTTCATTGCTCCATATGCTGGCAGTACACCTGCCCACGATATAACAGTATCACTCAAGTCCATGTGTGACAGTCCATTGCCCACAGCATGATGGTTTTTCCAGCATGCATCGATTTGCCCCATTGGATTGACAGGCTTCTTGATTTCTCGAACATTCCGAATTTTTCCTTGAGGTAAAACTGCTGTGTGTCGTATGGCCGGAACCAGGTACCCCAACAAACAACTGCCGGACCAATTCTCAGGTAGCCATTTATATGCTTTTCTACCACATATAAAGTAACAATCTTCTACTTTAGTAGTAACTTTACTATACCCTGACTCTGCATGAAACATTTTTTTATCAATTATGGACAGTTGCTTATAGAGGTCAGCATTATGTTTTACTTCACCAATTGTCCTATGCATCAGTTCAAAAATGAATCATAGGTCGTGTTGCAATAGGATCCAATGTTATCAGGTTTAGTGTAGCATCTATAGGGAACAGTCACATTACAATTGCTCCAACCCACCTTGACTGTATCATTCTTATAAAAACACACAGTTCCCTTCTGTCGAACAGACAAATGCAATGCTACTTTATCTTTTGATATGACGTCTGATGTATCATGAATTAGGTTTTCCCTGGTCTTGTTGGCTCCTAGGGGAACTGAAGTTAACAGTAACCCCCCATATGCTGTTGGTAAAGCTGTGCAAATCCAGCAATTCGAAACACTGAAGGTTTCAGCATACACATATTTGATTGCCTGGTAAGTGTTAAAGTTTGGGTGCCACTCTGCACACTTGTTTCATAGTTTCATAGTATAGTACTAGGCCATCTGCCCTAGGGCATTTATAAGCCTAGCCAAAGTGTATGTGGCTTTCGCCACCCCATGTAATGATACAAAAGTGTACAAATTAAATTTATTTTACTGTGCCTCTGTCTAGTAATGACACAGAGATGACCCCTGGGGTAAAGCTACGATCACCCATCCATTCGTCATGATTTCTCTTGAAGAGAGTCAGTGAGGGGCTCTGCCTAACATGGACTGGGATCCTGTTCCAGAGAGCGGGAAGCCTCTGGGTTATGAATCTGTCCCTCCAACATGTCCTATTCATATTTGTGCTGAGGTTTAGATCTTTAGCTCTTGTGGCTCTGATGGATTTGGATTTTTTGAGGTGGAGCATGTCCATTAATGACGAATTGGACATGGCCTTGTACGTCAGGCACAGATCACCTCTGAGCAGGCGGTATGCTACTGAATAGAGCTGGAGCTTTTTTAGTCTGGCAGCATATGACATATGTTGGAGACCCTTGATCCTCTTGGTAAGGTACTTTTGGGGTCTCTCCAGCTGCTGCAGGTGCCGGGTGAGGTACATACCAAATGAGGCATTGTACTCAATCATAGGCCTGATAAGGGAGGAATATAAGGGTACAATGACGTGCTTTGAGCTGGATGTGAATCCCTTCATGATAAGGTGGGCAAGGTAGAAGGTCTTTCTAACCACTTTGGCAACGTGGGTGTCAAATGAGAGGTTGCTGTCAACTTGGGTCCCCAGGTCGCTGATTACTTTTTCTGTACTTAATGGATTACCACCTATGTGGTAATTTGTGGGTACTTTGTTTTTTCCAAAGGGGATGGCTATGCATTTTTTGGCATTTAGTTTAAGGCCATGACACTGGCACCAGTCGTCTGTTTCTGTGAGGCCCTTCTGAAGGATGCATGCGTCAGCTGGTGTATCGACTATGGCGCCTAGTTTGCAGTCATCTGCGAACTTTGTCAGCCACAACCCCCCTATGTTTGCCTGCACGTCTGAGAAATAAATGCTGAACAAGAGGGGTCCCAAGACAGAGCCCTGTGGGTCTCCACTTGTGACTGGCTTAGAGTCTGACATAGCTCCAGCTATTCTGACTTTGTGGGTTCTGTCCTTTAGCCAGTTTGCAACCCATCTTGTGACAAACGGGTTTACATTTAAGCTGTTGAGCTTGTCTATGATGCCTGAGTGGGGTATTGTGTCGAAGGCTTTTGCCAGATCCAGGTAGGCTGTATGAACTGCTTTGCCTTCATCGATGGCTCTAGTGACTGTTTCAAAAAAGTCCACCAGGTTTAAAAGGCAGGATCTGCCTTTTACAAAGTCGAACTGGATAGGGTCAATTGTCTGTAGGTCCCCAATGTCTTT